>NC_092861.1:95561482-95572615 GCF_032062135.1 Pyxicephalus adspersus
TTCCAAAAATATAAAAATGAAGGATCACCTTCATCATTTGAAACCTATAAAGAATTTACCAAAAGATGTAAAAAGGAGATAAAATTTGCAAAACTTCAAAATGAAAGATTGCAAAGGAAAGTAAGGCAAACCCTAATTTTTTTTTCAAATATATTAGTATATATTAATTTCAATTAAAATAATAAATAAATATATTAATAGCAAAAAGTTCAGATCTGAGCATGTAGGCCCCTTAAAGGATGTCGCTAGGGTGGTAACTGGGGGTAAAGACAAGACAGATTTACTAAACACTTTTTTAGCTCTGTGTACATGAAGGGAAATGGCAGAGCTCAAGTCCAAATTCATAATAGCAATGTCACTGCCTTAAATGAGTCACAATGGCTTAGAATTAATATGATTGAGAAACAGCTGGGAAGAATTAAGGTTGACAAAGCACCATGACCTGATGGATTACATCCACTTGTCCTCAAAGAGCTGAGCTCAGTTATTTCAAAGCCATTATATCTATTTTTTAGAGACTCTTTTGTCACTGGCAAGGTACCGATGGATTTGCGTAAGGCCAATGTGGTTCCTATCTTCAAAACTGGAGCAAAGTCATTACCTGGTAACTACAGACCCGTTAGTTTAACGTCCATAGTTGGAATGGTCTTTGATGAGAGTTTGATAAAGAGCCACATAGAGAAGTTTCTGCTAGAAAATATTAATATAAGTGATAGTCACCATGGCTTCAAGAAGGACAGAAGTTGTCAAACAAATTTACTCTCTTTTTATGAGGAAGTAAGTAAACAGGTAGACAGTGGAATAGCAGTTGATACAGTGTACTTGGACTTTGCTAACGCATTTGACACTGTACCCCACAGACGGTTATTATGCAAGTTAGGGTTGATTGATTTAGAAAAGTCAATTTGTAAATGGTCAGAAAACCATTTTGATTGCATCCAAGTTAGCAAACACAGAGCAGCATACATGTTTGCATAAAAAAAAAAAAAAATTTAAAAATGTTAGCAAACACAGAGCAGCATACATGTTTGCATAAACATTTTTTAAAAAGTTAGCAAACACACACATACTTTTATTTTGTGTTTCTATGTGTATTTTACTGTAAAAAAACATTTAAAAGCAGATTACATAGTAATCTACTTTTAAATTTCCCGCTCCTACAATCCATCACTCCACCGCATCACCTGGAAGATGTCACATCTTCCCAGGTGATGCGATGGGGATGTCCCTGCCTCACCCCCTAGATCCACCAACGGCTGCTCGCAGCACCAAGAGGATGTGAGCAATCAGCAATAGTAAGTTCTGGGGGTGATGCCAGTGGGAGATTTTTTCAGCTGGGATCACCCCCAGAATTTACTATTGCTGATCCCATCTAACTGTTAATAGGCACAGCAGCGTGGCCAGGACTCGGGCGACATTTAAAAGCAGATTACTTGGTAATCTGCTTTTAAATTTCCCGCCCGGCCATGCCCCCCGACAGACATGCCCCCCCGGCATCACAGCGGGATTGTTAGATAAGTTGCTTGAGCGAGGGGCGCAGGTAAGTGTGGCTTTTAAACTTACCCCGCGTGTGACTCGGGGTTACCGCTTTTTGCAAGTGGATTCCACCCCCAGTCACACTCATGATTACCGCTAGGGGTGGTTAAAAGTACCATTTCTGTGTTTGCAGATGACACCAAACTATGTAATGGAATTAAGTCCATATAGGATGTCTATAATCTACAAGCAGACCTGGATGTACTGTTTGATTGGGCAGTCAAGTGGCAAATGACATTTAATATAGATAAATGTAAAGTTATGCAACAACATGCTAACAACATGCAAGCTTCGTACAGTCTAGGATAAATATAATTGGGAGAGTCAGAAATGGAAAGGGATCTGGGGGTTCTGGTAGATCATAGACCTAATAACAGCATACAATGCCAAGCTGCAATATCTAAAGCTAGAAAAGTACTTTCTTGTATTAAAAGAGAAATAGGACTGCAGATATGGAGACACAATCCTGCCCCTGACATTTAAGGGGGATATGATCACCCTGTATAAATATATAAATGCAGTCCGGTTTTGGGCACCAGTTCACAAAAAGGACATTGTTGAATTGGAGAGAGTGCAGAGAAGGGCAACTAAATTAATAAAAGGAATGAAGGAGCTCAGCTATGAGGAGAGATTAGCTGAACTGAATCTATTCTCCCTTGAGAAGAGACGTTTAAGGGGGGAGATATAATCACCCTGTATAAATTTATAAAAGGTCCATATAGAAAACTGTCTTCCCAATTATTCACTTTGAGATCATTACAAAGAACAAGAGGGCACTCTTTGCGTCTGGAGGTAAAGAAGTTTAGGCTCCGGATAAGGAAGGGATTCTTCACTGTAAGGTCTGTGAAAATGTGGAATCGCCTCCCTCAAGTAGTTTCCGCAAATACTATAGATTGCTTTAAGAAAAAGCTGTATGTTTTTCTAGAAGCAAAGAATATAACTGGGTATTAAGGCTTTAAAGTAAAAATAACAGTGACTGTTGATCCAGGGACCATCGGATTGCCTCATGGAATCAGGAAGGAATTTTTTTTCCCGTTAAAGCAAATTGTACCAGGGTTTTTTTTTTGCCTTCCTCCAGACCAACTATGTCTTATAGGGTTTTATATCTGGCGAATATAGTGGTTGTGGTTGAACTTGATGGACTTATGTCTTTTTTCAACCTAACCTACTATGTAACTATGTACCTGGTTTGGGTATCACTGTTATGTGAGCCTCTAAGGATCGGACAGGGAACACAGAGGTGGCAGACACTGCGTTAAATACAGAAAGTAAAAATGGTGAGATAGGTTCCTGGAATATCTTGTAAAACCTAGAGTTGAAACCGTCAGGACCCGAGCTCTTACCAGGTACTAAAGAAGAGATACATGCTTGTAAGTCTCCATTCCATAAAAGGGCTGTCTTGGGATTTAATTTCTGTAGGTAAGTGCTGTGTCAGAGATATAATCTTGTACCTTGGACCGAAAGAGATTCGGGTCCATATCAGCAAATTTCCTTTTTAGATTGTATAAATCTGAATAAAATTGCTGAAAAGAAGAGACAATTGTCTGTTGGTGTAAGGTTTTCTGTCCAGATCTCTGACGTATACAGGGCACTGTGATACTATTAACACTAGGGTGTAATGCCCTAGCTAGTAACCTCCCTGGTTTCTCACCCTGGTGGTAAAATAATTTACGGGTTTTATCTCTCAGCTTAAGAGAGCATTCATCCAGGAGCAATCCTAATTGTTGCTTTTTCTGGGACAAAGATAGCGAAAGACCTGTGTCGGGTTTCTGTTTATGGGTTTTTTCCAAAGAACCAATATCTGCCAACAAATCTTTGATAGTTGCAGATTTGTGTTTTTTAAACCTAGCTGCATGCTTGATCAGTACACATTTAAGTGCCTCTCATTTAATAGGTAGGGGCGTATCATCTGTGGCATGGTCTGATAGAAATTGTTTGATAATATTAGGGAGCGCACACTCTGGGTCAAACAGCAGATTGTCATTTAACTTCCATGTAAAGGAAGATTTTGGTACGTACATCTGTGACCCCAAGAGATAGAAAAACCTGTGCATGATCTGACCAGATGAAGTTCTCTATAGAAGCTATGTGTAGGGTCACCAGGATAATGTTGGGATAACAAAAACATATCTAAGCGATGATACTTATTATGTGCCGGGGAGAAAAAAGAATAATCTTTACTTTTTAAATGGGTAACTCTCCACACATCAATTAGGGAAAACTGAGTGAGAGCCTGCTTAATTCTTGTCAGCCTGGATCTCGAATACGGGCCACTTTCTGATGAGGAGTCCATGGAGGGTTCTAGTACAAAGTTGAAGTCTCCTCCAATAATGACCTGGCCTTCTCTAAAACACATCAATTTGTGCAATACATCAATGCCATATTGGATCAGATCATGATTAGGAAGATACAGATTTGCTAGGGTGTATGTCTTTCTGTAGAGCCCTATTTTTAAAAATAAAAATCTACCTATTGGATCGGATTGTTGATCTAGTACAGTGTATGGAACAGACTTATGAATGCCTATAGATACCCCTTTAGATTGGACGTAGGTTTGGTGCTGTGAAACCAGTGCGAGAAATATCTGTTGCGGGGAGGTATATGACCTGCGCGGTAATGGGTTTCTTGTAAGAAGATTATCCCCACCTTTTGTTTGTGCAACGCAATAAGTACTTGGGTCCGTTTATTGGGGACATTAAAGCCTCTCATATTATAAGTGCAGAATTTTAGACTGGTCATCCTATAGAATGGTACTTTTTAGTTTGGATGCTTCGGCAGAGTATAATACTACTCAAGGCAGATGAAGGCAAGGAGGGGGGGGACTGAAAGGTAGGACAAAGAAAGGGGAAACACTTAAGGACAGGGACAAAACAAAAAGGGAAAAGGAGAAAAGTAAAAGGCAAGTAAGACAGTTACTCGCTAGACCCTTACCTTAAGGAACCTGACTTAGAAAAGTAGGGAAAAACCCTATACAATTAGGAGCCCTACGTGGGGGCGTGGAGGGCTATAAACCTGTATCAACATGAGATGCCTCCACACAGAGGCATTGTTATATTAAACAAACATGGACAACTCCTCTTTGAACAATTGAGCACAGTATGAAATTTCTGAGATAAACAGCTAAAATAAATAGGCCTGCATATAGACATAAATTGAAACATGGGATATAATCCAATGTCCATATGATGTCGCAGCCTGTATCAAATAGTCATTTCAAAAGGTCTTCCTATTTGTAGAGATTGAGTAAAAAATAAAGGTTGGAACACATACTGGGAACATTCACAGCAGTAGGCAATCCGGGTCAACTGCAGCAGAAACAAAAATAGGGGTATATAGCAGGATCAGCTGTAAAATATAGGCCGTTTTCTGGCACTTACAGTCAAGTGTTAAAATCGTAGTCATGAGCCAGGATCCACAGCCTGGACCAATCACTCCTAAAAATAGTCCCGCAAAGCCAGTGGATATAGGAAATAGATATACCTCTTAGGATGTATACCTAAAAAGGGCAACATGATTCCAACCATCATATTCCAAAAAGAGAATATGCAGTAGAAAAGAAGAGGCCAATATGAACTGAAAACATAATTTCCTAGAGCAGTTCAGAAACCAGCAATTGCCTAATGCCAGTGAGGGAGCTCAGTAGGTGGTAATTCAAGTGCTGTAATGATTTTCAGGAGGTCATTATTATTCTCAAAGGTCAATATCTGCCTTTGGTAGCGGATTTGTAGCTGGAAGGGGATATTTCTTGACTTTAATTCCTGCAATAATGGTTTAGGAGCTTTGTGCATTGCTAACGTGCGTCTGGATAGGTCTGGCAAAAATGATAACTGTGCGCCATTAAAATCCAGAACCCTTTTCCTCCGTGCAGTCACCATAATATCTTCTCGAACATGAAAGTAGTGTACTGCACATATGACGTCCCTTGGATGCCATACATCAGAAGGCTTGGGATCAAGCACTCTCTGGGCCCTATCAATAAGAATTTCAGTGGTCACAGGCCTGTCCAATAGGAGATTAAAAATCCCTTGTACAGTGGCCATTAAATCTGGAGTGGCAGTGGCCCCAGGTAAACAGCGGATTCTGATATTATTTCGCCTATTGCGATTTTCCAAATCATCCAAAGAGTAAACAGTGGAGTGAAGTTGGCCGGTATGAATGGCCATTTGGTGCTCTATCTTAGACATTCTGATAGATAAGGACGTTTGTTCAACTTGTAAGGATGATACATGGGATTGTGTAGATTCAAAGCTCTGCCTAATTTCAGCAAGCTCCTGTTTAAAAGATGCTTCTAATCTACATGTGTGAGACTCTAAATCATATCTGGTATGCAGTGAGCGGAGAAATGCCCTTATTTCTTTTAAAGCTGAGGGGGATTCTTGCTCATCTGTAGATAAGGGCGAGGAAGTAGGCTCCGAATCATCATGCCCTTCCCTCCTGGATCTTCCGTGACCGGCGGTGTTTGAGAAAAAAATAAAAAAATATTACTGTTAGCGGTTCCCCGCTGCCCGCGTTGTGTAGTTCATTGTGTCTTCATCGGCATTATGAGGAGAAATAGCCTGAGGAAAAAGCACTCTGTGTGGATCTCTGATTGTCGCCTCTCTGGCTATGCGCAAGCCACGCCCCCGGGATTGCTGTTTTAGACAGCATTCCATCTTAAAACATACCATAGCGTGCTATTTGTTTTTTTTCTTGTGTTTACTTTGTGTAACATAGACTTATTATAACAATTTATTTAATAACTGACATGCTTCATGCCTTTTTGCAGTTGTGTAAGATATGTTACTGTTTTATAAATTAGAGATAATAATAAAGAGTGATGTTAACTTGAGGCAAAGCTAGCATAATCCATGGAGATCTTCCAAATGTCACTCACTAAAATTGCATCCCATTAGAAGTTAGTCTTATTTATTCACTATTTGACTTGTAATCCATGGTCTTGACCCTTTTACTGAACAAGAAAGCTTAGGATATACTTGAAAGACATAAAAACCTGGTACTGATGAAACTGGAAGTGATCAGCTGAAGATATGATAAACCCTTAATTAACCTATCATGATATGGTACATACATATTCCTTTAGAAGCTATTTCCATTGAAATACAGTTCTTAATTGAAGCTTTCCATATTATAAAATTGCTTTTTCTAAAACTTTTTTTCTGCCACTTTTTTATAGACATTTACAGGTCACTTACCTTCTGTCACTGCCTAGAGGGTCTAAGGAAGAGGAGCAAATTATGCAATACTTCCTGTTACCACCAGTTTAGGGAACACTGTTAACCGCAGGCAATATAAGTTTCCTGCCAAACCTATTGAGCAGCTGTTCCCTGGATTAATTAAGTTGTTTTTTGTTAATAAACACAGCTTGTGCACAAAGATAGCAATGTTGCATGTCAACATTCAACTGACCTTGTCTTTATGGTCAAAAACAGCTTCTGAGAGGCAAGCAGACAAATTTACATATTGTATGGTATGGTAACAGCATATGCACCATTAACATAGATTCATTTATTTAGTACCACATTTCTCACTTCTGCTTATTCAACACACAGTATTTCTATTTATTAAAAATTATTATCTCAAAAAAGTGATGAAACTACATTATTATAACCCCCCAATAATATGCATTACAAGGGAAATTCCTGTCCAGTGCAAAGTGTTATATGGTTGCACCATGAGTTCAATCCTCTGTTCTGGTGTAAACAATAAACAATAAATATATAATTTACGGTAGATTTCCATTATTTACTCCCAGACTTTTTTGGACTATTAACCAATGCATTACTAGCACTTATATTAAGTGCTGTGGGGAGAACACCAGGTCTCAGCACCCAGACTATCCCCACCAGGGGTAAACAGGACAGAGGGCTCTGGTGTAAGGACAGTGCAGATCAGGTACACAGATGACAGCAGGAGGTACAGTCTAGGTGAACTGATGGACAGGGCAGGCGGCAGACAAGTGTAATCTAGGGTAAGGCACAGGTCAGGGCAGGCAGCAGACAAGTATGGCCCAGGTACAAGCACAGGTCAGGGCAGGTTGCAGGCAAGTGTAATCCAGATATAAGCACAGGTCAGGAATCCAAAAGGGCACACAATGGCAGAGTGTGACTGAGCAACTCAGAAGTAACAAGGCTAAAGTTCCAGCAACCAGATCCTGGAATACAGCTAGCAGCCAATAGCAGGACAAGGTTGAAACCAGGAACTACTCTGCTCATTGTCTGCTGCACCATCCCTGAAACCCCCTTCAACTGAGAACAGCCTCAGAGAAAGTGCAGGGGATGCTAAAAAAAAAGGCACATCTTTGCACAGCTAAAGGGAAGCCGATGATGCTGCTGGCTGCTGGACAGATGATCTGCAGGGGGAGTGGTAACAACACTACTACACAACATGTACTATATCCATGACTTACAGCACATTAATGTGCGGGTTAATTGGAAGAAAGACTTCTACAGTCCTGACCATTAGGAAGAATGAAACCTTTATAGATACCGGAAAAAGATTATTTGTATATGTTAAACTGACCTGAGAGGCAAAAAATGCTTATTGTTCAAGGAACCCATAGCAACATCTATAGGAACCCCAAGGTGTTAACCCAGAGGCTAAAGCATTCTTTTCACCTTTAGGGATAAATTTACTAAAGCTCTTCAAGACTGGAAAAGATACAATTTCATCAGTGAACCTGTGTGATCCAGCAAACCTGCATTTTTGTGCAGGTGTGGGGTGGAATAGGGCTTGTTTATTCCTGTTTTAGTTCTTAGATACAGGAAAAATGTCCAGTGCCAATAAAGGAGCATTACCACTATCCTGAGTGTTTACATTTATTGTTTCTTGCTAATATAAAATGATTGGTTTCAAAAGGCATAAAACTTAGAGTAACGTGGACTTTTTTGTACATTTTTTGTGCATTTTTGTACAAATGACAAGACTACTTTAAACTGAACAAAGATGTTAAACAATGGATCCAAATGAACTTGCACAGGTTTATTTTATAAGACATTGCATCATGCAATGATTATGTGTAAATTTAAATTGTCCACAGCTACCAGCTATGTTTTTTTAAAAATGGTTAACCCATTGCTGTAAGTTGCTGCCGTTCTCATACTGCTCATTACCTAATAAAAAAAACTGATACTTGGTGATGCTTAGAATACAGTTATGTCTAGGTTTCTTTTTATGACTGTGTCTTACAGTTTCACCTCTCCCTAGAATCTAATTTAGAATTTGTAGGTCAGTTAAATGTTGTGAGTAATTTTAGCTGTGACTTACAGACGTAGTACATCGTAGGTTTTGGAAAGCTTAAGGCCAGTCTGTATCAGTCAGCGCTCACCACCTGTCATCCTGTAAATATGTGGTTAGTTATTTGTATCATGTTGCTGCCTTTGACTGGAGCTACAGACACAATATTACTTCTAGCCATAATTAAACAACTTTTCATTTTGTGTTTTCTATACTTATATAGTATAGTATTATGTAGTACTATTCCTTTCTGATATATTGTTTACACATCTTTGTTTAAATTTTAATGGTATAACAAAAATATAAAAGTAAATGGTGTAAGAAAGTCCATGAATGTATTTTGGATTTTACTAAAATGCATTTGATTTTTGCAATTGTTGAGTGATGCACCAACCACTTGTACAGGTGAGCAGGTATAACTGCAGAGCGGTATTCACATGTAAATTAGTGTAATTATTGCTGTAAACCTTTTACAGATATTAAGAATGCAAAGCTACTTGGGCTCATAGACTCTCTTTAAAATGTATTGTAATATAGTTCTTAACTTATTTCCAAAGATTGTGCATTTTTAATGCCAATGCTGACTCCATAGGAGTGTATGACTATTTAAAAGTCCTTTTATTTCTTGGGAATCCTGACATAGTTCATAGTTATGTTGCTAACTGTCCCTTAGAGAAGTTCACAATCAAATATCCCTATTATTATTTGTCATTACCATAATCTGAGGCCAATATTGGGGGGTAAGCCAACCAATTTACCATTATACAGGTTGACTATCAACAATCTGGCAACCCTCTGGACCTGAGGTGGCCCGGACTTTAGAAAATCACAGATTTTTTTTTTTGTATATTTACCTCCACACACAGAGCAACCTTCCTCTCACAGCACGCGCGGACATCTGGCACAGTTCCAGGGAGCAGGCAGCAGGGACGTCTTAACATGTATTTAGTTTAGCAAGTTTCTACAGAACAGCGCCAAAAACATTAGTAGCCAAACAGTGTACTGCAGTCCCTCTATTGAATATGAGGTCTGAAATTCATGCCGGGAAACTGAAGTAAACAGATTATCAGTGGCCAAATGTCAACCTGTACTTTTGTGATGTGGGAGAAAACCATACTACCCACAAGTATGATATGGGGAGAATATAAAACTTCAATGGCGATAATGTCTTAGCCAAACCTGGGACCCCTAGTGCTGCAAACAGTACTAGCCACTGAGCCATTGTGCCAACATTTTCTTTGTATCCCATTTATACCTAGGGAGCTCAGTAGTCAAATGTTTTGTGCACAATTATGCATGTTCAGTTCAGTTTATATGAAAGGAACTAAGAAGAGGGCACATATTACTTTGCAACTAAGTAAACAAAGCTAAACAAACAAGGTTACAAAAATATTACATTATAGTTGGAAATGCTGCTGTAAAAAGAATTGAAATTTTGACCTGACCTATCCTGGGCAAACATCATTAGATGTGGTATCATTTTAACTGACAGTTTGTGTTATCTTTCTTTGGAAATTGAAATTGAAATTTTAGCAGGGGAAAACTCCATTGTGTAGTTACAGGGGTCCCAAGAGTATCTAACAAGCCGGTTAATAATATTTATGGGGGTATTTATAACGCATTCACCTAAACTAGTATGTATGCCAGCAGATTTCAAAAGAGTTACTCCCAATTTATTACCATTGGATGTCCTACCAGTAAAAAAAAAACTGCGAAATGGCAGTAAGAGAATTGAAAATGCTGTAAAACAGCAGTAAAAGCAGTACCAGTTAAATAAAATGATTTTTGAAGAGAAGCGCCTAAAAAAAAGCTTTCTTTATTTGAAATGAATAAAAATACTATGTCAAGATGCCTTAATAATTAACAACATATTGAATGTGAAAATGCATACCAAAACCTTTTGATCAACTACCAAATACGTATTAGAGAATGGAATCATTGTGATAAAAACTCAGCAGTAAAACACAGCATTATAGCTTTGGTTTTTCTGTAAGCAACCAAACCAAATAAAAAAAAAAAAATTATGAAAAATTACAAAATCTTGATTTCACTCATTTTTTTAGAGGTTTCATTAAACATAAAACCATTTTTTCATAAAACTGCCTTCAAATAACATCAACATTGGTAACACTGTGTCATTAATTTGTTCACATTCATAATGAGCCTCCTTCAATATTAATACAGTTTAATAAGATGTTGACAGTATAACTTCAAGAACACTCATCTCCAGCTTATAAGAAACTGAGAAAAGTAATAAAAGGATTGTTAGAAAAGTGCCATTTTTCTGCCATACTTTGTTAGCCTCATTCAGTCAAAAATAAGAAGTTTTTAACAAGAAGGTCACACACTTTTCAGGAAAAAAAA
>NC_092861.1:95572904-95598832 GCF_032062135.1 Pyxicephalus adspersus
CTCTCTGTGACTTGAACTGGGAGACAATATTGTCCTCAAAGAACACAGAACAGAAATGGGAATGTTTCAAGTCTGATCTACAAAAGCACACCACAAAATATATTCCAATTGGTAATAGGAACAAGGAACAAGAAAAGGGCATTCCAAAAATATAAAAGAGAAGGATCAGCTTCATCATTTGAAAACTTTAAACAATCTAACAAAAGATGTAAAAAGTAGCTAAAATGTGCAAAACTTCAAAATGAGAGACAAATTGTAAAATAGTAATAAATAATTTAATATTAGAAAAAAGATCAGATCCGAGCATGTAGACCCCTTAAAGGATATCTCTGGGTTGGTAACTGGGGATAAAGAAAAGGCGGATTTATTAAACACATTTTTTTAGCTCTGTGTACACAAAGGAAAATGGCAGAGCTCAAGTCCAAATTCAGAAAAGCAATGTCACTGCCTTAAATGAGTCACAATGGCTCAAAATTGATATGATTGAGAAACAATAGGGTATATAAATATAGAGCCTCCCACAGTTAGATACAGTTAATTCAACTTGCCACATCCCAAGATAAACACATGTTCGAAAAAAAATGAATAAAGGGACTTCACCGGCAATATATAAAACAAATTTCCCATAAAAAAAATATTTGACAATTTTTATATAAAAAAAACATTATTTTTAATATAAACATTAAAAACAAATGATTCCAAGAGACAGAATCAAACCGTTTAGATATAGAACAACCTCTACGCTTTTCGTGTAACAGGTCCACTTCTTCAGGAGGAATCCGTAATCCATATAGTTGAAGACTCCCCTCATATGCACAGTTAAGTTGACAAATGGAGGGAGACACAGGAGAAAGCAGACACCATCATCCAATTTAAAGCTTTTACAATTTTCCAAAAGGAATTGATATCTCTTGAGTTTATATCTAGTTTATTGTCCATTCTTCCTGATATTCACATAAATGACCACGTTTATATGTGGGTATACACAGTTTCTACCTTATCAATAAAAAAACGACACAAGTATTGACAGCCTTGCAGTTTACCGTCCCAATGGAGAATGGAGAAGCTTCTCCATTGAGACGGTAAACTGCGAGGCTGTCGGTTTTTTATTGATTTTTAGGTTTAGAAAAGTCAATCTGTAAATGGATAGAGAACTGGCTTAAAGACCGCATCCAGAGAGTTGTAATTAATGCTTCATACTCTGAATGGTCTAAGGTTATTAGTGGTGTGCCTCAGGGTTCAGTTTTGGGCCCTTTACTGTTTAACATCTTTAGTAATGATATAGAGTTTGAGATTACCTCCCTAGCATTCTAATTCTGTCAGTTTTTTGATGCAAAAAGAGATCCTATTTTTTTTTGCATACAAATTTTTTTTTATATTGTGGGCCTGTAATTCTTAGGATTACCTCTCAGGGATAATATTTATATTTAATTGTTATATTATAATTATAAAGTTATAATATAATAAATATTTATAAATCATAATATAAAAATAATGAAATAATAGACCACAACAATGTAATTCATAAAAAAAAAAATTATTTTTAAAAATATTCTCACTAACAAATTTGTCCAAACAAGGGTGCAGTATTATTTATAAATAATAATATAATTTAATCCTAATTAACTCTTAATTAAATGTGGATTTTAGGAAAAAAATATTTACATTTTTAGTAGACATTCCAGGTGTGGTAGATTTGGAAGTGTGGAAGTCCAACATCACTGTCAGGACAGTAGAACCTGGTTTCCTTTCTGACCTTCTTTCTGTCTTTGGTCTTTGAGCAGCAAACCACGCACATCCTTGTAGGTGCTGCCTTTCTCTGGGTTGGTGGGATGTATTTAATGGAGTGACGACCAGTCAGGCGTTCTAGGTTGACAACGGTGGAAGCACAACGTCCAGATCTATTCATACCCACTGATGGTGTTTGGTGGTTCTTGACTATGGATTCGGAAACCTGCAAAATTAAGTCTGAATGATTCACAGGCCTCTGACTTTTTTTTCCGTACAGAATGTAGGCATTCCATAGGCACTGCTCGACTAGATGCCTGAAAATCTTCTTGTAGAACTTCCTTTGCGGTTTCTCCATCGGTTGGTAGAATGTCATAGCTTAGCCACCTCTGTCGACACCTCCCATTGTGTTGTTGTAATCAATCACCACCTGTGGCTTCATCACTTCTTTCCCACTTTTTGTGCATACCAGAACAGTGGAGGCATTATGGACAGTACTCATCAGGCACACATCTTACCCTGTTTCCCCGATTATAAGGCACTGTCCTATATTTTTTGAAATGCCAAAATATGCCCTAGGTCCTATTTTCAGGGGGATGTCTTTTTTTTCCATGAAGAAGACTACAGTACACATTTATTGTTGAAAAAAAAGGAAACTTATTACCTGTATATGGTACAATACCGGTATATGGTAATAACGGTAGTTGTCATCACAAACCAGCATGGCCAGACAAACTGTGCATCCAATTTCTTGTTACTACGGTGACGTTGTTTCCATGTACCTACAACAGTCTACGGTCTGGTACGGTACATTTACACATTTATTCAATGACAATCAAGTCATCATCTTCTGGAACATTATCATAACAATCCTCACTCTGAATTTCCAGGTCAATTACCGGTACTTTTGACTCCATTTCTTTTAGAATCAGTGGACCAAATCTCTCATGTTTAGCAATAGCACTGTCCTTAAATGAGTACTTCTTATCAAGGTAGCCTGCTCGTAGTGGATGTTCAATGCAACTATAAGTGATTTTCTCCCTTGAATTCTTCACCCAAGTCACGAAAAAGCTGGATGCTTTTCTAGAAGCACATATTATAACTAGGTATTAGGGCTTTAAAGTAAAGATAACAGAGAATGTTGATCAAGGGAACATCCGATTGCCTCCTGGAATCAGGAAGGAATTTTTTTCCCCTGTTGAAGCAAATTGTACCAGGGTTTTTTTGCATTCCTCCGGACCAACTATGTCTTATAGGGTTTTATATATGGGATATGTTTATTTCCCTACTGGTTGAACCTGATGGACTTTTGTCTTTTTTCAACCTAACCTACTATGTAACTATGTAACAATTTAGACCTAATAAATAGACCAAATGTGCACAGATGAGGCAGATATTTTATTTTAGGCTAGGGAGATATTTGTCATGGAGGCAAAACACAGAGGGTTTTCTGCATACAAAATTTATATATACAGTTTATACAGTATATGAAGGGAAAGAAATCTAACCTGACTTTGTTTTGTATTTGGTCAGAAGGTTTATTAAATTTTTATACTATTTTCAAGTCTATTTGGTATAGATAAATGTAGATAATAAAACATCCCTGTGTTAATTTTGCTTTTATAATATAATGGTGTAAAACTTTCATAAGTATGTTTGCCTTTGGGTCACCGATTTCCATTTGATAAATGTCTCCATTATCTTCTATTAAGAGAACAATGGTGCAAGCCCTTTATAATTTGTCAAAAGGATGACACTAATAAATTAGAGCAGCTATTATAAAAACAAGCCAGTTTTTTGGTGTATTACATATCAACTATTGCTGACATCAACTATTCATATAAAGATGATGTGTAGTATGTTGGTACCATATAAATACATAATATTATTAACAATTCCCTGAGCTCTTAAACTTCATGTTTTATCAAACCGCTAAGCCATCCAACATATATATATATATATATATATATATATATGTATACTACTATAACTCTGTGCATCTGATGTAAAACTAGAATGATCTTTATGTTTCAGTGTAATGAAAATAAATATACTTTATTTGGTTTTTTTAGTCTTCTTCAACTTTGTAGAAGCAGTGGGTTCTTACAATATTCCACACATTTTTTCTTCATTGACTTGCTTGCTTTCACTGGCTTTCTTTTTTTTATACTTTTTAGCATTGCGTTTGGTTACAGAGAAAACATTTATTAGTGCAATAATTAGGAATATGAAATATTCACTAACCACACCACAATTATGCAATGGGCCAGATTTATCAAAGTGCTTCAAGACTGTAGTAGATAGACTATAATGGGTCAACCTGGGTGATCTATGAAACCTGAAATTGCTGGATCCAGTCCAGGATTGAAAACATTTGCCAAATAATAAATATTTTTATGAAATCCATTCCGGGTTTGCTGGATTACCCAAATTCTTCCATGATAGTTTATTTTCTCCAGTCTTGGAGAGCTTTAATAAATCAGGCCCAATAGTGTACATTATAAATGCATTTTTTTTATTAGAAAATATAAAGAAACAAAACATTTGTTTTTTTTACATTTACTTGTTAAAAGGGTTCTGTAGCAGTAATCTGTATTGTAGGTAAAAAAAAAAAAAAACAGGATTTCATATATTACAGATTGCAGAGGGAGTGTTATTTTGAATTGATGAAAATAAAATCTTTACATAAAACTGATGTTTTATATGGAGGATAATTTCCATAATTTGTGCTATACTATGTTTAGATATGTAGTTCCACCCTTTAGAAGTGCTTGTGTTTTTACTTCCTGTCTAGTTTTTGTGAGATGTCTGTTGAGGCCAATACACCCCCAGATATCCATGAGTGAGATTTCTTGAAGGAATTAGTGGTCATATCAAATTAGAAAGCTCTGTTCAATCACTTCAGTTTCCTTGCTGATGAGCAGATGCTGTAGGTCTCTTTGAGTTGGCTACCTGAGGTACCTGTACTTGTCTGATCTGTTTCTCTGTGCGTCTTAAAGTAGAACTATACTCTGGATGGTAAGCTTTTTAAGCCAATGGGGCACTTTTCTGCCATTGGACAAGCCACTGGTGATGCATCTCACTGGTGATGTAACACAACCTCTGGAGTTACATTGTCTCCAGCGTCTGGCTCTCTATGTAGCACCGCTGCACACAGAGCCAAGCTCTACAAACATGGCGTATACTCCGAAAAGTGGAGAGCTAAAACAAAAAGCCATCAGGAGCCAAATCTTTATTTTACTGACAAAAGAGAAATTGAATGCCTCTTTGGCCAATTAGCACTACCCCCTGGTGACTTTTTGTTTATTTCAGTTTAGATCTGCTTCAAAATAAGCTGTTACAATAGGAATATTGGAGTTTTCATTGTTGACAAGTATTGGAAAAGACATTTATCCTTGTGTTTAAAACATAACCAGACATACACAAAGATTGTCAGCTTTGAAACTTCCAACTTAAAGCTAGCTGGTAATATGGACACCTATATTTCTACTCTGACAATGGTTTTTTTCTCTAAACATAAAATTGTACTGTACATTTCTACTATAAAGTTTCACTTTTTATTATACATAAAATACTGTCTCATAATGATTTCTAGTATTCAAGTGTTTCTTGCAAACTTTGGATATGTAACATTGTTTTATTTTAGGAGTGTAATTTCCCATGAGTTGTGGATTCCATTCTTGCTCAGATTTTTTCTCATTAGAGGGCACATAAACAAAGTCTTTGAGTTTTTTTTGTTTAGAAGAATTATGCAGAATATGGGGTTTTTGTTACCTTTATTATTACAAGCTGCTCAACAAAATCTTTGTAGGAATCTTACTAATGTCAATGCCACACATCCCTTATTTGTACGTTTCATCTGTCTTGGTATTGATCAGATCATTAGAAATACTTTTGTATCCTTATATACATTTAAATCCCTACAATTGTAACATAACTAAAATTCATGTATCCAACGTTTATTTTTACCAGGGACTTGTTCATATAAATACATCTTTACAGAGAATCATGACCATAGTCAGTAAACACAATTTGTGTACCATGTTCATAGAGCAGGACATTGTCATACCATCTCTAATTTTACCTGAAATATTTGCATCAAATTATCCTCTTATCAAAGTATCAGAGAAAGAAATTGCATATTTAGTAGTGATAATTTATACCGTTTGTTAGATACAAGAGATGTTTTCTATGTGTGAGACGGTATTTAATATTAGAATTTGCAGATGTTCAGGCCATATTTTCTGACCAAAACATACGGATATCTGGATTCACATTTTTTTTCTTGCAGTTGTGTGTATTACTTACCCAGGAGTCACCCCACCCACCTTCCTGCCTAAAGCTACGTACACACTTCCAATTATTATCGTTGTTAAACGAACGATCCTGCACGATATCTGCGAACGATCGTATAGCACCGATCCTGTACATACAGATAACGACACGATCGTTCGTAGATATTGTACACACAATAGATACGATCATTTGAGCGATACAGGGAGTGACGTGCACGACAGGAAGTGAACGAACGTTCGTTCACCACGCATGCTCAGACCATGGACGATCAACGAACGATCGTACACACGAACGATGGTCAACGATCGTCGTCCAATCCGATCCGCCGGTCTGGTCGTTCATTTCCAACGACTTTCCTCGTTCGTCGGCGTCGTTGGTTACTTTTTTTACGAACGATTTTTGCCCAATCGATCATTCGTCGTTCGTTGTTCATTTTGAACGATAAAAATTGGAAGTGTGTACGCAGCTTAAGTGGTCAAACAAACAGCATCTATTTCATTCTGGTTGCTTTCTCCTGCACCCTTAAAGCTAATACATATGTGTAATTTCTATTTTTCCACAAAGTTTTTTTTTCTGTGGTATGTGTCTTTTCTAAATTTATCTGAAAAATGTATGTCCTGTACTATAACAATAAAATAGTATAGACTTTGGATGGGTTATTATTGTATTTTATCGACCTTTCACTGTTACAGCAAATATTAATATATTCACTGCATTCTGAAATTCAGTGTCAGACAATTGCACCGGGTAATTCCATTGTGCTTATAGCTTTCAATTTATATGTAGAATAGTAGCTGTTGGAATGAAAAAGGTTTTGGATCTTGCAAAGACAAACTGTCTTTCTTTATTCTTTAAACAACAGACATGAACATGTGATTGACACCTTTTAAAAGGCTCAACTGATTTCTGATGAAATCTAAATAGAGGAGAAACCATTTGACTGGTGCCAAGATAAGGGCCTATTATTTACCTTGTACAAACACTTCTTGACTGCATTCCATGTTTATCAGTCATGTTTCCTGACCACTTCAGTTAGATCCGCATGCATTGCTACATTCTGTCTGTTCTCTATTTAGCTGCTCTTAGCATGTTTTACATTTTATAAGGGGGCAAAGGGTCTTCTACTGACCCATCAGCTATCAAAACAATTTATTAATGTAGTTCTCTACAAAATCTGATCACTAAATATTTGTTTTAGAGTGAATAATGCTAGGCATACACTCTCATATTAGATGTATGTCCAATCTAGCAGGCTATATTTCACTGAATATTGATCATTTTATCACTCTGCACCATCCAGTGTGGAACATATTTATAAAGAATATCTGTTTAAAAATCAGAATGTTGCCCCTGTTAACTTTGTACTGCCAAGATGATACAAAGCTTTACATCCATCATTTGCCCAACACTTCTGCCAGGGTTAATTCAATTAAAAGATCAGCCTTTCTCAGTTAATGTTTGATTAGTCTTTTTGTGTCAAAATCAACAATTATTAACCCTATTTTTAATATATGTGTTTTCAATACTCAAATCAAATGTCTAGTCTGCAAAAATTGTTGCACAGTGGGCCTGATTTATTCAAACTATTCAAGACTGGTGAAGGTAAACTATCATGGGAGAACATGGATGATCCAGCAAACCTGGAATTGATTTAATGGACACAAATAATTTGGTATTAGTTATGGACCAGATCCATTCCAGGTCACCCAAGATCATCCAGGTTCTCCTATGATAGTCTATTACCAGTGTTGGAGAAATTTGATAAATCAAGCCCATTGCATGTTTACCATCAGTCATAAAAATTAAAGCGTGGTCTGGTCATATGATTATGTATGTTTACAAGTTTTATTGAGCTTTCTAGTCCACTAGCCAGTCCAGGACTAAATTTTCCAGAAAACGATTACATTTAATGATCATTTTGATAAAACGATTGCTGTCATGATAGTTATTGATCCATTTTGGCAAAAAATTCATCTGAAGTCAACCAATCAATCTTTTTTTAATGTTTCATTTTTGAAAGAAAAATAAACCGGGAACAATCCAATCTATGATCATGTCATGTGCATGTAGTCTACAATTAAAACAGTTTTGGTATATATTTATATCTAGTGCAAAAAGCTTGTTAGCCTGTGAAAATTTCAGTGCTGTCCTGTGTTCTGCACCTTAAACAATGTTAACAAGAAGTCTGTAGAGACTACAGAAAACATACCATAAGTTTGTAGCTCAGTTCTGATTTCACTCACTTTAATGCATGTATTCTCCTAACCGGTTGGAAAGCATGATCCTTGCACAATTGCAGTTGCAAACTGTATGGTAAGCCATTCCCAAGGACATAGCAAACTGATAGTATGTGCCTAACAGGCAAACTGTACCACAGGCTAATGTGTTTGCACTCTTAGTTGAAAAATGAAAATAGTTGGGAGTGTGGATAAGCCTGGGGGACAATGCTGCATTCAACTGTTCTGGGATTCTAAAATGGGCTTGTAGTTTGTCATAAAATGGGATTATAGTTTACTTGTGCATGGGAGCAGTTGGAACCCTTTATTTTGTAGGAGGCTGGACTCACCTATGACCTGAAGATCTGCACCACGGCAAAGCCGCATGCAAATTTAGTTGCCTGCAGTGTGTGTTTGGTGTTCATCCAGGCACTGTCAGTCCCACTGCAATACCACACATTTGAAAAGGCCCCTTTTCACTCAGGGGAATATTCCCGATGCATGTGTTTGTATTGCAGTGATTAAATGTTTGGTAAATGTCACATCCACTGTTTTTTATTTATGTCCCTGTGTCAATGCACAAAGTCCAATAAGGGCTTATGACTTTGTGTTGTCATTTAGGTTTTTTTGGACACATCTGGACCTCTTTCACTGACATCAGAACACTGATCAGCAGAACTTTATGAAAACACATACTTTTTTAAGTAAACTCTTCAATACCCTAAGTAAAGTATTACCTTGCAAGGGAATTTCCATTGCTCTTTGGAACATTGTGAAAATTTACTTTGCAAAAGTCACCCAACCACCATCAAGGAAATGTAAAAAACAGGATTTTGCTTACATGATTAAATATGTAGTTTATTAGGCTAAGTGAAAATACCCTTGCAGAGAGGTAATTCACTTTGCAAAGTGAACAGCCTGTATTCTTTTAGTAAATCAACTCTATTATTAGCATAATGTATTTATGTTCAAAAGTGCATTTCAATGCAATTTTAATGCATTTGACAAATGAAATATGATAAAAAAAACTGCATACCGGGAACCAATTTGCTGATTTTAGATGTATATCGCAAGAATTGCATAAAAACTACATTAGAAAGACGCATTTGTTTGATTTTTGTGCTTTCAAAGCATTCCAACACATAGCCATAATAAATCAGCCCATATGCAAACAGTATATGTATTAAGCAAGTCAGAAAGAAGGATTGTGGGACTAATTACTTCAGGCATTCTCTTAAGTGTCAGCAATATTTGACCGAATATAAATATATAAAACTAATGCATTATGATGTTTTAGTTTGCTAAATAGGTACATTTGTCAGGGTCAAATGAGCCCAGAGGTAGTTATAAATACAGTGGTACCTTGGTATAAGTCCTTAATCCATTGCAGATCCTTGGACTTATACCAAACAAAATTTTCCAATAAGAAATAAAAGGAAAATGATTAATCTGTTCCCATGAAAAAAAAATCCTATTGTTATCGGCATATTATACATTAATGGGGCTGTATGAAATAATTTAAACACTGCTTAATACTAAAATACATAAATACAAAAGCAATTAGATGAAATAAATAAAAATTTAACCTCACTTTACCATTCTGAGTATAGTCGAGTGCTTACTAGGAGGAGGAGATGTTATGTAATTCACAGAGAGTTATAGCGCCGGTTGTTCAGTGAATGGTAGCAACTGGCATACTGATGCTCGTGGGCAGTCGTGGTTTTGTTTCGAGAGAGGTAAATAAGGGTAGCGCACGGTGTTATGACTCATTCTGACTCATACAAGTTCTAGCAAAAATGCTGTGAACCAAGCAAAGGTTGTATACCAAGCAAAATTGTTCGTGTCCAAACAGGTTTTATACCAAGTTGGACTTATTCCAAAGCAGACTTAAACCAAGGTTCGACTGTATACCATAAACAAAGGTGAAAGCCATAGCCATATGTGCATGTGTAACAAGTGCACATATGGCTATGGCTTTCACCTTTGTTTATGGTATACAGTCGAACCTTGGTTTAAGTCTGCTTTGGAATAAGTCCAACTTGGTATAAGTCCTGTTTGGACACGAACAATTTTGCTTGGTATACAGCCTTTTTGCTAGAACTTGCATGGGTCAGAATGAGAATGGGTCAGATTGACTTAGTTCCTATGATCGACTATGCACTGCCTATTCTTTCGCCGACACAACTGTGCTAGTTTCTAAAGCCACCCCTCTCACTGCTGCCATATTTATTCTCAAAAGACATCCATTCTCACCAAGGGAAGCAGTTTAGGGGCACATCCACACTTGAGGCTTTGTTTGTCTGACTTAAACATAATATTAGGGCATCTAACAAAGGCTGCTGTCATAGGAGAATGAATGTGAAACTTGTTAAATATGCTTATATTTATGGAGATTCATATTAATATTATCTCATATTGAATTGACTCAAAAAGCCTTAAAATATATATTTATTGTTCTGACCAACAGTTATACAAGACCATAGATTCCTTAGTACCATTAGTACCTTAATCTTTCCTATAAATGTCTGCATCTGTATTTCCCTGTGTATCAGTATTCAGACTAGAAGAGAAAGGGACAGCACTGAAAACAAATCAAGATTTCCTGCATTTTATTGTACTGGGAATCTGACAAATGGATTTTGTTGATGAGAAAAGACTACATCAGTGGTTATCTGTTCTTTACCAATCCAATGATCATGCTCTTTCACTTTAGTTGTAGCTGAGAGTGGTAAAAGGTCAATAAATTATATGTTAAGGGTTTTGCTGCTGCACTGGTATACCTATGCTGTTTCCTTGGTAAAAGGGGAGTATTTTTACCCCTAAAATGCATTGGGAGTATCTGTTGGACTATAAATTGTGGAATTATTTCTTAATGTGGCCTGGCATCCATTTTCATAATGTGAGCAGTTTCACCACAGCCATTGTTCTGGAAACAATATACATACTACTTTTGAGATTTGAGCTCAAATGTGATGTCCAGCACCTCTTGCATTTCAGTGTTTCCTTAGTTAGTTGTATGTTGACTGGTAGGGTAAAAAAAAAAGTAGCTACAAAATTATAAATCTTTTTTCGCAGGTAGGGCAGATCATACATATGAATTTTAAATGTGTACCTAGCTTGTTGCACTTCAGTTGTATTTCATTTGTGGTGAGGGTTAGTTTTAAAGCTGTTTTTTGAGTTTTTACAAATATTATTGTTCTTACGTCAATAGTCTGAGCACAAGTGAACTTTACTTGCTTTTTACTTGGTACTTCTTTACATGTTTAATAGCAGAAAATCAGTGTTCTTCCATTTTTTATTGAACCCAAAAAAACTCAATAAACAAAATATTTCAGTAGTCATAAAGTATTGAAATGCCACATGCCCAATTTCTTACAATAGAACGATCACAAAGAGCCTACCATAACTTGGGATTGTCAAGTCATCAAATTTAAACATACCCATAGGGCCTGATTCATACAACTCTCCAAGGCTGGAGAAGATACACTTTGATCAGTAAACGTGGGTGATCCAGCAAACCTGAAATTAATTTCCTAAAAGTCATTTGCTTTTTGTCAGCAAATGTTTTTATTGCTGGACCAGATTTAGTCTAATTTTGCTGGATCGACCAGGGTTACTGATGAAAATGTATCTTCTCCAGTCTTAAAGAGCTTTATTAAATCAGGCCTTTGGGCTCAAAAACAAGCTGCCAGCAAATGTTATCATTCATATTGAAAAAGACATAATAATAAAAATTAAAATCATTGATTGGATGACGTGAATTACGTGTCAAGTTGTTTTCAACATATTTTGCAGGCTCATGTTCTGCTTCCTCAGGAATCAATTTGCGATCTTTACATCCATAACAGCAAATAATCAATCCATTTTCCAAATATCCAATAGCTTTTATTGACGCTAAATGTTTATATAAAAATTACCTTTTGCAATATTCATCCAGGTAATAGGAGCTTGACTTTACGTCCTTCACTATTTGGCCTGGCAACCACAGGAAGGGGACGGAGGAAGCACCCAATATGCACTTATCGCATGAAGGGAGAGTAGGGACCACTGAGAAAGCAATAAAATATTGCCTTCAAGCACAAATGATCCATTCTCATATATTGTTTTTAATTTTAGTTGTTGCTTTAGGATTTATGCTAAAAATGAATGAATTAATAAATAGGCCAATTACTAAGTATTCCTGACCGAGATTAAACTATCTGCTTTCAAAGTTAAGTGTCTCTCCCAATAATATTTTCTCTTAAGGAGACAAACTTTCTGTGTCACCATGCCTAAAACAGGTGTCCTCATTGAAAGATTTCCACCCTACCTCTAATAAAGAATGGCTGTAAAAAGCATAAACAGCTTTGTGTGTACCCGAAAAGGGCAGATAATGTTTTATCATGCAAGGTTGCATACACACGTGCAATATTTGTCGTTGGAAAGGATCTTTCACAATCCTTTCCAACGACAAACTTCGGCATGATGCATGAACGAGTGCTGTACATGCAGCATTGTTCTGCTCTATGGAGAGGGGAGCGGGAGAATGACGGAGCGGCACCTTGCTGCGCTCTCTTCCCCTTCACTTCCATTAGGATTGTTCGTTCGGACAATGGACTACGAGCGCTGTACACATGCAAGATTCCCGTCCAATATCAGCCCTGAGCCGATTATCAGCCGAGAACCATTGCAAATGTGCACGTAGCCTAAATTCTCATAGTGCCCATAGTGAATTTTGCATTGCATAGTGACTTTTGAACAGACTTGATAACATCTTGTCATGTTCATCATTTTTGAAATTTTGGCTGTGTAATACATACTATTTGTTAGTCTGTTAAAGATAATAAATAACTCATGAGTAGAATGTAAGAATGTAATAAGCAAAAAAAAGATTTGATAAACTTTTATACAGTAAAGTTTATCTGT
This sequence comes from Pyxicephalus adspersus, assembly GCF_032062135.1. Lineage (NCBI taxonomy): Eukaryota > Metazoa > Chordata > Amphibia > Anura > Pyxicephalidae > Pyxicephalus > Pyxicephalus adspersus. Next base: position 95,586,050 of record NC_092861.1, read on the forward strand.
GGGTACTACCAAAAATCATTGATATTGTGAGAAATATGGATATATACAATCATGGCCAAAAATATTGGCACCCTTGCATTTATGGCAGAAAATTCTCCACTTCTCCCAGAAAATTGTTGCTATTACAAATGCTTTTGTATTGTCATGTTTATTTCTCTTGTTGGCACTGGAAAAACTAAAAAACTGAAAAGAATCTGAAAAAAAAAAAAAATCTGAGACATTCCACACAAAACATCAAAAATGGACTGGACAAAATTATTGGCACCTTATCAGAATTGTACTAAATAATTGTATTTCAAGCATGTGATGCTCCTTTAATTTGTAATTCAACCAACCTGTAGTAATTAACATATGGGAATTCCCACATGCAACCATTTAAGAAGGGCAAAGAATTGTCTATGGATTTGAATCTAAAATTATAGAAAAGCATAGACAATCCAAAGGCTACAAAGTCCATCTCCAAAAATCGTAATGTTCCTGTGTCTACTTCATGCTACATTGTAAAGTTTACAGCCCATGGCACTGTAGCTAATCTCTCTGGACATGGGCGAAACAGAAAGATTGATAAAATGTTTCAACAAAGAATTGTTTGAATGGTGGATAAAGAACCTCGATCAACTTTCAAACAAATTCAAGTGACCTGCAGGCACAGAGAACAACAGTGTCTGCTCACACAATCCGTTGCCATCTAAATGAAAAGGGACTATGGCAGAAAACCAAGAAGTACCCCAAAAACATAAACAAGCCAGATTGAAGTTTACTGAAACTCCCCAGTGGAAGCCACAATCCTTCTTGGAGAATGTCCTCTTGACAGATGAGACAAAATATAGATTCTCAGTAATGTGCATCATTCGACTGTTTACAAAAAAAAAAAAGAACACTACTGTCAAAAAATCGAGGAGGTTCAATGATGTTTTGGGGTTGCTTTGCTGCTTTAGGCACTGGTTGTCTTGACTATTTGCATGGTATTATAAAATCTGAAGACAACCAAAGAATTCTGGGGTGCAATGTAGGGCCCAGTATCAAAAAGATGGGTCTCAGCTGGAGACCATGGGTCTTACAGCAGGATAATGACCCAAAGCATACCACATAAAGCACCTAGAAATGGCTTATGACAAAGCGCTGGAGAGTTCTGAAGTGGCCAGCAATGAGTCCAGATCTAAATCCTATAGAGCACCTGTAAAAGGAGCTAAAAACAGCAGTTGGGAGAAGAAACCCAAGGAATCTGACTGACCTGAAGCAGCTGGTAAAGGAAGAGTGGTCCAAAATTCCAGTAGAAAGGTAAAAGACTCTGATTGTTACAGGAAGCCAATAACACCAGTTATTTTTTCCAAAGGGTTGGCTACCAAGTATTAAGTATTGAGGGTGCTATTAATTGTATCCAGGCCACTTTTGACGTTTTGTGGGGAATATCACAGATTTCTTCTCTCTGTTTTTTTGTGTTGTTCCAGTGCCAACAAAAGAAATAAACATGACAATACCAAAGCATTTGTAATTGCAACAATTGTGGGAAGTGGTGCATTTTCTGACATAAATGCAAGTGCCAATATTGTGTGTATATATATATATATATATATATATATATATATATATATATATCGTATTTTCCGGCGTATAAGACGACCCCCCACTCCAACCAATCAGTTGGGGGTCGTGTTATACGCTCAGTATTGTACTGTTCCTTCTGCCTGTCAGATCTCGCTATTGTGCAAGAACTGAGTGGCAGAAGGAACAGTACAGTACTAGTTCTAAGGAATGAATGGGCGCGTTCCTTTTAATGAATTGGCGTGTTCTAGTGGAGAGCCAATCCAGGCTCTCCACTGGAGAGCCAATCCAGGCTCACGTCCTCCTGTGCAGGCTCGCGTTCTCCTGTGCAGCTTGCACAGGAGGACTCGCGAGAAAACGACTCGCGGGGACGCCGGACATGAAGCAAGCAGCAGGTAAGTACCGGTACCCGGCGTATAAGACAACCCCCGACTTTGGCACAGATTTTTCGGGGTTAAAAAGTCATCTTATACGCCGGAAAATATGGTATATAATGAATTTTGCCTGCATTTCCCAAACCCTGTTATTAACTGTCTGACATGTGGAGCTGCATAGGTATGGAAGAAATCCACTTATTAAAAAACATAACATGACCCTAATCTATTCTAAAAGGCTATTTATTCATTGCCCTCTACTATGGATTATGCTCTCATACATCCCTTCCTCCCTCCAGTACTAAAGTAGTTAATTAAACAAGCTGCTTACATAACCTTGAAAGGTCACATTATAGGAGCACTTATTACTGAATATGAACACGTGCAGAAATAAGGCCTTGAAACCTTGCCAAATGATCAATTTCTTAATTGAAAAAGTCCCATATAAAGTAACTAATGCAGAATAAAATGAATAGCACTTTGCAGAGTGAAGTCACACTTTCCATCTCATATTGGATTTGCAGTTCGGTTAATAATGCTGTGACCATTCTCTAATGAAATAAAAAAGAAAAAAGTTGTTCAAAGGTATCTTAAACAGAGATCACATAAAATTTCCCTGTGCCGATAGTTAAATGTATATGTACATTCATTCAAAACTTTATACTTCATTCAAAAAATTGTAATTAGCCTAAAGGGAAATTAAAGGGCCCCCCCCCCAAAAAAAAAAAAAAACATAGTTTTTACAGTACACAAATGAAAAATGAGCAAAGATAAGAAATAACAATGATACTTTCCAAAAGATACCATACTATAATACATATATAACAATATTCTATAGAATAACAGACATGGAAGCTGTTTTACCTGCCAATGGAAAAAAAACTTGGTTGGGTTGGTCGGGATAAAGGCATGTGTTGTTTTTTTCCTAAGGATTGGGAGAAAATATAGGTAGGTATATCAGGGCATAGCAAGTATTGGAGAAGCCCTGTACTCAGTGGAAACCACCCAAAAGATTATTATAATTCTATGTTAGGTGATGGTTTTACAGACACTTCTGGGGATTTAGATCACAGAGATGGGTTAATTGGCCTACCTTTGACCTGGTTTTGAAGCATGTTTTGTATTTTCACAGATTTACATGGAAATGCAAAACCCTTCTGAAGAAATCAAATGCCCATTGACACAAACCCTAACTATAAAATGAGATACCAAGAAAACACAGATTTTGTGTAATGTAGAGCTGTACACTATACATAATGACCATATCCTACTCATTGAGGGGCATTTTACATTTGTTTTTCAACATTCAATTATCAACTTTTCTACCAGTTATTATTTTGCAGATAGTTAACCTTTTAAAGTTATTTACTTCCAACGTCCTAGATTTGAACCCAGTTTTATCACATCAGTGTTTTATGCCCATTGTGTGTCAGTTTATGATTATGATTTACCCCATACCACCATGTAAGTGTAAAGTTTTGTCTGTAGAAGACAGTGCTTCGCCTTGCCTTAGGAATGGAGCCAAATACTGTTCTATTTCTGATGACCACATTCACAGGTTTTCCTGACTAGCCTAATATGCTTTCCTTGTTGAAGTACCTGAAGGTTAAATCACATATCTGGTCACTTCTACCATACTTACAACTTTTTCATTTCATCTTTTTCATTCAAAATGTGATATCCACAACCTAATAGTTCATTCCCTGGACCTTTCTTTTATCATATAAACTTGAATATGTGTAGATATTTAGTAAATATAAATGAAATAATATTATGTTTATTTGGATTAAACATTTTTATTGAAAGGAAAGAAAGTCAAACCAAAGCGGTGATTTAATTTGTAATTTGTGGGCCCAAGCACCATAAGGGTGATTTTAATCTTTGCAAAGGCACACATTTTACCAGCAAACACTATGAATGCAGCAAGTTTCCTTAAATACATTTTAGAAAACTGTTTGGCACAGCACAAATGATCATTTTTTTTTCTTTCAGATTGTAAAACAGATTTTGCAGTCCTTCTTGCAAACTATTAACATATAGCTAATTAAACAAACATTATTAACTATTCCTGTTTCTTGTGTCCTACAAATTATATGCTGTTGGCAAAAAAATGTACAGGCAACCAAATTTTATAGGGAGAAAGGGAAAATGGTGTTTTATAGTCACCACTGTAAGATAGCTGTATGAAATAACAGTTTATGAATATATTTAGCGAACTTAATCATTGTATTCAACCAAATGGGATTAACCGAAACAAAGTGTTGCCGAGCAATGCAGAGTAATTTGGCATATAGCTTGGTTTATTAAGGAGCAGATATTTTTCAAAAGATATCTTCACCTAGATATAAAAAGCAATCTCCCAGTTGATAATAAGACAATTTACTAATCATCATAACTACTTTTTTTCTTCATTTTGGTAGAAAAGACATTACATTGTCAGTATCTGTGTATTGCCAAATCCTGTGCAATGCCCAAACATATGTGGCTTTCCTCTGCTCATTCTTACTGGCTATATCATTTTAGGAGCTGTTAATACCCCTGGTAAACAATCAAGTCAAACAGAGACTTTCTGATCACATGATTTATGAATCTGTCTAATTATTCACTTCATTAACGGAATCAATTGTGCTCATTTGAGGGCCATACTGAATGCCAGTATGTAGCCCATTAGATTTTAGGTTTAGCAAAAAGGAAATGTTTGTATCTAAAGCATAGATTCAATGAGCCCTCTGAAAAAATAAAACCAAAGCTCACAAAAAATGCACTTTATTTATAAAACCTGACATAAACAAAAGCCTGATTAGTGTGAATACCAGAGATATTTATTATTATGAAATCTACAATCTATAGTATATCGAATTGGCCAAGGGATACTTGTAGAGAAATCAGTTTAAATATGATATGGGCTATAATTATGGCAGGTAAAATTAAATTAAGTGATATATGATTAGAAGAGGATAAAGAGCGACATGAAGATAATGCCAACTTACTTTATGTAAATTACTTTGTTATTTTTCAGCATTTGGTGTGGCACCGCCCATGCTGTTATAATGATGAGGCAAAGGATTAAAGTTGCACAAAACCCTAGTTTCTAATTAAATCTTTTTTTAATATGCAAAAATCCTGTTCATAGCCTATCGAGTAGGTTAAAAAAAATTCAGTTTTTATATATTTAAATGTGGAAAAAATATATATAAAGCATATATAAAAAAAAAAAAAAAAACATCACAAGTACTGAATGTTTTATTACATTACATGTATAAAAGCTAGACTTTCGACTCTCCTTTCTTTTTGATATGTCACACTACATAATAAAAAAAGATATATATATATATATATATATATATATATATGACATCTAAAAAAACTTTTGGATACCAACCTTTTACCTTATTACCAACACAGTCTATACCTTTAACTCTCAAGGATTCCATGTCAGCTGTAAACTGTAAAGCTGAATCTTTGCATTCTGCAAATGCCTTTGTTATAGCTGATCACATGCGCAATACCTTGCACCTGCAGATCTAGATGACACCTTCCTTACTTTAAAGAATAAGAATGTTTATATACTGTTATATTTTAACATATATTTCATTATGTTGTCTTTTAACAAAATTGGTACAGCATGTGCATACAGCATCAATTACACATTGGACATAACAAAAGAACTGTGGTTTATTTGATAATAGCCATGAAGTAGAATTCTGATGTGTGTGACATGTTATTTTATTAACTAAATTTAATTTTATAGTTATCAGAAGGATCTCAGGAAATGGAAGTTTATTTATCATTTCATTTACGGCCATTCCATAAAAGGCTTTGCAGGATGGAGCAAAATATATTATTGCATTAAAAATAACAAGCATTTTACTAAGAAATGTAGGAAAAAAATCTCCATACATTTGTCTGTTCTAGTTTTAAATTCTCAGAAATATTTAGACAGACTGCATCAGTAGTTAGACTGGCATCCCAGTGGAGCCAAAGCCCTCAGGCAAACTAACACTCATATTCAGTCAATTAGAGTAATTTTGAATATCTGTTTCCCACAATGTGTCTTTAATAGTTTGTATCCACATTAAGGCTGCTTCTGTAAGTATATCTTAGGCTTTGGCATCACTTTAATTTAACTATTGTTTTTACTTCTTGTGCTGAATGTTTATTAAATCATCGTTTTACTTCTATGTTTGTTTAGGTGGAGATTGAAAAACTGGATTATCATCACTACTTGCCTCTCTTCTTTGACGGTCTTTGTGAAATGACACATCCCTATGAATTTTTTGCACGTCAGGGAGTCCATGACATGCTAGAGCATGGAGGACCAAAAATTCTGCCTGTCATTCCACAGCTCATTATACCCATAAAAAGTAAGTATGTGGGCAAACCTGACTTAGTTTTGAGTCATTTTCTTATTTGGTGCTGTACCTGCAATGCACTACATTATGATTCAAAACCCTCAAACTTAATTTGGCGTATTAATATTTCTATCACGCACATTATTATTATCATTATATTATCATTACTTGTGAATATGTCCTGCATCTGTAATAATGTTCCCTTTTTTATTTATTCAAATCTTCCAATTTTGTAGTGGACATAACTAGGCAAAAGAAACAAATTAAAAAGGAAGACTTAGTTTTCTGCAATATTATGAGAAAGGTGTTTTTGAATTTATAGGGCGTAAGCTTGGGCCTAATTAATCTTCAAATAAGTTAGGATCTGGCCCTATTCTTTTGAATCCTTGTGTTTTTTTTAGCTTTAGCAGGATGAGTTGGGTCTGACCAGCATTGGTGTTCCTTAGTAAAAAGAGTTAAAGAAAGATGGAGCTACAGAAAAAGTGATGGAGTGACTACTTGTATGATCAAGTAAAGTTGGGGACTCCTTGACATGCAGAATTCAATAGAGTCTGTGTAAAGACCTTAGGCAGTGTTGTTTTATATGCAGCAGGAACAAGTCAGTGGTGTCATGTAGTGGAATACATGGAAGCTCTCTTAATACACTGTACCAGACATTTCTGCATGCTTCAGAGTAGTAGAATTTTCATGATCAAGAGCAAGGCTATAGCCTGTCCCAGGGGCAGCCCTTTCACACATGTCCACGACTTTGTTGTGTAGCGGGAATTTCTGTGAACTAAGAATACTGGGGAGTTCCTTATAAACTGTCACTAAACAGCAGTAATTATGTTAAAATGATTCCAGCGTACCTTCCAACTATTGCTAGTTACAGTACATCTTGTAGCATATCAGAACTACAATTAGCTAGCTGTTGGACAGTCTACTGTATCACTGAGGATGGGCAAAAGCAGGATTCCAAGACAGGATCTTTTTTGAACTAAGGATTGATATGTTTGTAAGTGGTGCTAGGTAAATAGCAGGTGTCCAGTCAATGGATGGGTTTTTTAAAAAAAGCTAATAGTGTACCTTTTTCAAACCCGATTGGATCAACTTTAGGACACAACATTCTATGTGGATCATTGGCTTCAGAAACACAGAATAGAGCACACAATTCCCCTAACATTCAGTCTGAAACACTGCCCTATGGATCTATCTTTCATATAGACATTGGCTGTGAAATGATAATGTGTTAAGTCTGTTGTTTCTGAATGCAGGCATGATTATTACCAACTTTGCAGTTTATTGCAATTGGCAGCCTAATGTATTTCCCTAGGTCTCCATTAAGTCATAAACCTGGGAGTGGTATGAACATTTCTAAATTATCAGAAATGGAGTAGAGCTCTTCTTACTAAATGATTTATTAAAAAATATAAAACTTCAATTTAACAGAGGAAGACTAAAATTAAGCTCATAAAAAATGATGCTGATCCCACACGAAATGTGCTTGTTATTAGAGGATCTTCATTTAAAGAACTGTATATGATATATTCATATAGCATGTTTGAAAGCAACCTTGTCATTGAAAGGCCGTGGGAATTGCAGTATACATTGTTTGTTGTGTCAGGACTGAAACTCAAACTGTTATCAGCACAAAAAAAGTACCATATCTATCTTGCAGCAGGACATCTTTCAGCATTGGCCTGTATTGGCATATCTTTTACTGTTACTACAAAAGATCAGAATTTATCTAGAAATGTTCCACTATTCTGGCAAAGATTGATCGCACTGGAGAATCAAGTTAAGGGATTTGCACACAGGACACATTAGTGCATCAAGTTGGGTAATTGGCTGCCCATCACTATTTAAATCCCTGATGGACAACTAATGATATCATTTAATTCCTGGTCTCCTGTGGGTATTCCTTGTCTTACCATTCTTCATTGATGACCTTGTCTTGAACAGAGATAAGAAAATCAATCCACTGGATTTCTAACAGATCAAGCAGATTTCTGCCCTGCAACACTGGATAATCTCAACTCCACTGGCTGATTTGTTGTATCCAGTTTATCAAGCTTTTTTTTTTATTTAAAACAATTTCAAAGTAAAAATAATAATCAGCTTAATAGTTAGCACTATTTACTATTAAATGATGAAGGTAATTAGGAATGACAGCATTTTGAACTGGTAACTTAACTTGGCATTTGGTGGCAGAATGAATGCAGTTCTTGGGCAATGTAGTAAAAATGGGCCATCTAATATCAGGGTGTTCTATATGAGGGTAATTTATATTTGCATGGAACCCCTGTGGTAGAGGGTATGACACAAATTCCTACTTAGTGTGGCAAAGTTATGATAGGATAACAGGTTTCCCCCTTAAGAACCCAATTAGACCTATTCACCGCAAGGATGTTCATGGTAGCGCACATACTGCATGTCTGTGTGATGAGTTGCTATAATTTATAATGTCACCCCAATGCACAATCAAATGTGGTGCACCATCAAAATAGTGAATGTCCCTTTGAGTGTTAGGTAGCCCATACAACGCATGGTGCTGCACGACCCCATAAGATGTATTCCCATAGGGCATCTGTTAAAATGGGCCTTAAATGTTATTTTTTTTCCTAAATTGTTTTTCTAGGAGAAAATCTTATAAAAGACTGTAGAGGGAAAATCCAAACCAGAATTATCGGGGTGAAATGTTACTCATTATAAAACAAGTAGATTGTATCAAATTTATCACTTCTAAGTGTTAAACTTTTTTTGCTTCTCAATTTAAAGTTTAACATGTTTGGTCAAACCTTTTTGAAGCCAAACTAGGGTAATTTTAACCTTAATTGGGGTCTCTCCCCACTTGTGCACAGGATACACTTTTTTTTTTACCAGTGTATAATAATTTAGAAGACACATTTCATCTGCTGTCTGGTTCCCTTGAATGTGGACCAGGCCTTGACATCCATTTGTACAGTTAAGGGCTGATGATCCTGCGTTGTACGATATAACATTAGATTTGTGACCAGCAAGGACAGACCCACCGCAAGGGTAACGCTATCTTTTCAGATTTAATTCTTGAATGCAGTAGAGAATCCATCCATCCATAAAACACCTGGGTACCTTTGTGGTTTGTGTCCTGTTAGGGAGAGTTCCTTTCACATACTATCCTAGAGATACAACAGAAATTAAGAGGAAATTTCCCTAAGGACAACTATCACTAGAAAAGGTGTACCCAGTTAAAAATATCCCCAGCCATGTATTTTAGGCTTTGGACATTTGTTTTGCTGTCTATTCCCTATTTAAAAGATTAAGCCTCACTTCTTGTCCCTGTGACAATTAAATCTAAAAATGTAAAGCTTTCATGGAAACAACATTTGATTACCTTAGATTTTCTATATAGGGGTATAATTTTTTCCCTCTTCCTAATGACAGGCAGTAAATCCTCCTAACAAGTATACAGATAGCAGTAGAAACCTTACAGTGGCTGTAATGCCAAACAAACCAAATGTATAAACAACTGCCTAAAGTTCTACTTTAATATATAAGTACACAATTTAAGATTGTAATATCTCTGGAAACAGAAAAAAATGGTATTTCCACATTATGAGTAGGTATTTCAAGTCCAACCTTATTCATTGTATTCAAAAGCCCCTGTGATGTTGATATTGACATGTTAAAACTAATGCTGGATATTAGTCTGTTTTATGTTGTATCCATTCTTCTTTACTCATTTTATAATACCTGTTTAAATGACTGTCTTAGTTAAAAATAGGTAGTTATTTCTACTGAATTAAAACTTAAACCTTGGACCTCTTCTAAACACCCACTTCATTTTTTTTCCAGTTTATTTTGTAAAGTCTTTTGCATCGCTTCAGTGAAAATGCTTCTAAAAAGAACTGTAAAGTTTGCAAAATGTAGTCATTAAAGAGATTCTGAATTTGTCCCTTCACAGGTTGACTTCCTGTTGTCATAGTGTCCAAAAAAAGTCACTGTGATTTCTTTCTATGTATTGAATAGACTAATAACGGAGCCAATGTGAAGGAAGAATAGCCTTCTTGGGGTCTGCTTGAGGTGTCAGCAGAAACTGTGGGAACAAATAACAGTCACACAAGGCAGCATTTTATAACATCAGGGCTGCAATCCATCCTTTAGTTTTGTTCAAGGCTTTGACTAATAAAGACCTTTTTACAATTCCCAGCAGAGTCCAGCTTAATTCCCTACAGTGCCTTAGGGGCCTGAAATACATTGCTTTGTAGCAATAAAAAGGGTGAAAAAATGAAAGAATGAAAAGTATATGTACTGTTTTTTTTATAAATGTATCAACATATGACATTTTAACCCTGATTTTTTTTCTGTAAAGACCTATGTAAGTTATTGTTGATAAAAAACAAAAAAAACTTTTCACAAAACTTTGACAAAAACTATAGCTGCCGATGTATTTTCCTTGTATTTATTAGTAAAAATAAAAAAAAATCAACTTTGATGTGCCTGCCTATCCAAGCTTAGTTCAAGTAGGTTTGCAAACAAAAACCAAAAAAAACCAATCACTTGTTTTTTAATGTACAGTGCATTTTAACTGCCCTGCCTGCACCTGATAAGTTTTTTTGGCTACACCATGTACATTCAGTTGTAGGGACCACCTGTGTTAAGTATAAATAGACCAATAAAGTGTTGCCCAAATTTTATTTTATTTATTTTTTATATGTTTCATTAAAAATAGTATACATTGCTGTTTTTTTGGCTACACACAAGTGACACATGGCAGACAAATGTCATTATTAGAAACACAGCTATTCATGTGAGAAATGCGTTTCTTGATATAAAGACTTTTCCTGCCACTGGTGTTGTGTACAGATTTATTTCTTGACTGTAACATAAAAATGGCTAGTTTGTGACCCAATATAGGAAAAGAGGGAACAAATATGACAAATCTGAACATAAGTTTATACATTTGGAAACCCCATGGCTGTATAAAGTTCAATAACCGAGAATCTTATTGTCCTGTTTTAGATGCCTTGAACACTCGCAACCGTCAAGTGATCTGCACTACTCTTAAAGTTCTTCAGCATCTGGTTGTATCATCTGAAATGGTGGGCGAAGCCCTTGTCCCTTACTACCGACAGATTCTTCCCATCCTCAACATCTTCAAGAATATAAATGGTAGGACTTTACTTTTATTTTCTTTATTTTTTAAGAAACCAATCATAATATACAAATGTGTTCGTTGAATGCTTCCAAGTCTTGAAGTTCAAGTTGAGTCATTTTATTTTTAATGAAAGGAATCATGGAATATGGTAACATCACTTCGATGATATATCTTCACAGGTAAATCCAAAGATCAGAATAGAACAAGTACTGCATTTCCCCAGTGGTAGGATCTAGTAAAATTACTTTTTAATATACCACACATCTCACATGCAGCTTAATAAAGCAAAGACGCACTGAAGACATTGTATAATCTGCTAATAATTACATTTTAGATGTTGTAGCTGTCTTTTAAGCAGATGAGTGGATTGTGTTCTCTGTGCACATGCAATAAACATCATCCTATAATTTGGATAGGCTATTGAAACAACCAAATTCCAATTGATAGCTATTGAAACTGGTTCATTTGATACATAGCTGGGCCTAAGTGATAATGGCAGTTTCCTAATTTCTGTAACAAAAAATAAAACTTGTTACTTTAAATATATTAACAACGCAATGTTCCATATTCTATTAAACACAACGTCGCTATGAATTATTTTGCTGAAACATGATGGAATCAGTTACTGCAGTGAACAAGTTAAGTTTAGTTTCTGCATTGTGAATTAGGACATAGAGAGGGAGCCATTGTTCTTAGATGACAGTGTTAGTCAGATGTGTGTGTGTACATTTCATAGAAAATCATTTGGTCTTGTGTAAATACCAGGATGGCTCCAACAGGACTATTTGTGGGGGAACAGTAGTGATTTGAGATTTGTCAGATTGATTGTTTAAATAGAATGCTTGGTTTGTCAGTGTATGCTTATGCCATATACTGTCACGAATGACAATATGCCCGATTCAATTATCAATGAAATGCGCGTATGCACGGGCCGATCAGCAAGCTCTATTACAGCAAAGTTCTAGTTCTGTTGAACTCGCCTGCCCGTTTCCTGCAAAAGTGAGCAAAGATTGTGAATATGCCAACTAAGGCGATTAATTTTCAGCTGCACGATTCAGGAGATGTTAAACTCAATGTGAGGCGATAGCAATTGATTAGGGCACACCTGCGCTTAGTAAAGGATTATAGTCAAACATGGTATAACACATGTATTAACCACCCGACCGTTAAACCCGATTTTTTCTCACTGTTTAAATACCCTCACTTACCTGGTCCCCGCTGCGATGATCTGTTCTGTTCCAGCGTCGATCGCTAAAAAAATCTCGCAGCTCCTCCGGACACGTCTTCTGTCTTCTTTCTTCATCCGGCGAGTGCAGTGACGATCTCCGGGGTTTCCCGGTGACGTCGCTGCATGCGTCGGTGCGGGCGGGAGGCGGGGCGGGAAATTCAAAATCCT
>NC_092861.1:95600829-95621460 GCF_032062135.1 Pyxicephalus adspersus
GGATCGGTGCTATACGATCGTTCGTATATATCGTGCAGGAACGTTCGTCGTTCGTTTTCCAATGATAATAATTGGAAGTGTGTACGTAGCTTTACACTTGCTGTCCAAACAGGTTGTCAATTAGTTGTCCAGCTGAGTTGCATACTCATTCTAACACACCTGATGGTGATGGAAGGAGGTCCCGGTTGCCAAGCACAACATCAAAGCACATTGATTGCCAAGGTCACAAGAAGGGTCAGGCACTCTTAGAAATGAACAGATGTTGTGTTGTTGCTTAACTTAATGCTGATAAATAGTGGAGTGTATGCATTATTCAGGTGTTTGCACAAAACAAATAGTACTAGTATATAAAACTGCCAGGGCCAAATCCACTTTGTGCAGGTTTGAATGGTATTTTAGACCTTTTAAAACTTTGTCCATTATTATTTACTTACTTTAGCTAACATCCAAAAAATTGCTGTTGGGCATTTGTTCAGTAAAAAAATACTTTATTAGATCTACAATAGAATTCCTAAAGCAGTCCTATCACCAACATTTTTACTTAACATAAAAGAGTAGACAACCCAAATATGTAAAGTTAAAACTTAATTTTTTAAAACCCTTTTTTAGGGTGAAGGGTGAAACCAGAATGAGAGCACAGAGCCTCCTGACATACTCATGTCAAACATTACAGGCTTCTGGGTGCGGGCATGCCTGGCCTGCGATCTCGGAAGGAGCTTTTTCCCTGTAATGGAAAAAAAATGCAGATCCCATGCATGCGCAGTAAGATCGGTGCTCTTTTTTTCACATTTTCAGCAGGCTACATCACCCGGTTTCGTGTGTGTGAGATCTGGTGCTGTAGCCATGTCAGGGTGAAGTTGGATTACAGGATGGCGTACGACCCAAACAACGACAGCACTGGAGGAATCGAGGGCTCTGAGGGAGTACGGGTGAGTATGATTTTTTTTTTCTCCATAGGTAGTTGTTTTATTTAGTTACATTTTACCTTCAGTAAAGTCCCTAAAGTTGCCCCATGTCTTTGAACAGAATATTTATGGGTCATGTGAACATTTCAAGGGAGTGATGAAACAGCAAAAACACAAGTAAGACGTGTGGATTTGCTTTTAGTATTTTTTTTTATAAATGCACAGTTGTATTTTTGCATGTTTTTCATACAATTTTTTTTTTCAATGCTGTCTGGTGAGCTTGATCAGTTGAAATAAACCATGGGCAGAAAAAATAGTTTTCACTATATCTTTTTTTAAAGTATCTAGAATGCATAGCAAGAGTAGTAGAAAAATAGCTGAGAGTCCTGTAGTCACTGTCACTGCATTTTATCTACTACAAAAATGCACTATTTGTGTGGTATGACATGGACAGATGAAAGGATATAGCAGATCTATTACTTCAATATTTCTCTGAGTAAGTTAGCTGCAATTACACTTCCTAACTGAGAGAAAAAAAGAGAAAAACTGAAAGCTGATGAATGCAGCTGCTTTAAAACCCTTTGATTGTAGCACAGAACATCATTTGAAATGCACTGAGGAAGCTGCTTTGATTGCTGAATATGTGTCATAATTTACAAGTATCCAGATGTTCAAGTCATGGATCATTTCTGTTCCGCTATATATTACTCTCAGTACACACTGTTAAATGTGTAACATATTCTGTGTTAATATTGTACTATTCCAGCTTGAGTCTACCCATCTAAACATGGTTTTCATGCCACTACTGTCTTTTCTTTGGAACAAGTGATCTTATCTTGCCCTAGTGTTTGTCTTCAAATCCCTCTGGTAATCATGTTTGTATATGTATATAGTACAGCACTGCAGACCTTAACAACAAAGCTGTCAAAGTACAATAGCTCAGTTGAGTGAGTCTTCGGTGTTATGGATCAAAAATGTCATTTTAATAGAAAAATTCCTACTTCAAAGAGCACAGTTCTATTGAAGTCTTTGAGACAGCTAGCACTAAAAATGAATGATGCTACTTTCAAGGAGTGAGAGTACTTCTTAATGAGTAAAATTTAACAAGCATGGTACATTGCTGTATAATAAGAAAGTCATATTCCTTCAATTCAATAAAGCTTTGCATGGGAAGGCATTTTATATATCCACTTTATCCATGCTTTCACTTTTAGTGTGTATCAATATCTTGCCTTCACCTTCCCACAAAGACATTGCCACTTTTCATAAATGTTTGATGAGATGCAAGGAAAAGGAACAGAGAATAAATGTGAGCATAAAAAGGTTGGTATTTTGAATGGTAATAACGCTCTGCATTTCTGATTGCAAATGCCATCTACTCTATGAACTCATTGAGCCGTTAATATTAACAGGTTTGAAAGAGTACACTCCACTGCTTTACACTTTTTGCTGTATATTATTTAATTAAAGTTAGCATTTTTTTAACACTGCTTTCTATACTTTTACAGAACATAATTGTCAAGCATGGGATTGCTTCATTAAAGGCTTTTACCTCCTAAACTTAAGTTTAGGATTGATAAAAAGTAGGTGTTTGGAGTTACATATCTTTTGTAGTCTGTGATCTTGGCATTTCTAATGATCTAAGAAGGCCTAGAGATTTCTTGATAATGTTCTTATTGATGTGTTTGTGTTAGATAGGCTGGAATATATGTCCTTTATGTACATGAGTAGAACCCACAGCCTAATCTTGCAGGTAATAACGAGAAAAAAAACTATTCAAATGATGATTTGATGAGCTACATCAAAATACCATGTCATCTTTTGTCAATGAAAGTACATTGTATTTCTCTCTTGGAATGAAATACAATGTACTTTTTTTTTACCTTTGGCCAAAACATTACACTGATTAACAAACATTTTCTTGCCAAACAGAATAAAGTGATTTTAGGTTATGTTTGATGCATAGATTTCAAAGATAGTATTGGTTTTGCTAGATTGGCTCTAGTTTTTGAAATAATGACTTCAATAATAACCTCATAGTAAACTAATGAAACTTTATTAAGCTAGATATGCCTACGTATACAAAATTAAATTTTTAAAATACTTAACGTCAATATATTCTATATTCAGTATATTTACAGAACTAATCACAAAGAAGCCATTGAAAAACCTTTATAACCTTTATATCTTGATGGAACCTCTCCCCTTGTTCCTCACTGAAATCGCCAAGGTTTTCTGGAAATTTGTGCAAACGGCTATAGAGATAGTGTACCTTTATGCTCATAGTAGAACCCAAATTTTTAAAGTTTCATCCTCCTAGCAGTATTTCTGAGTGTGACGCTATTTTACCTGCAAAGGATAGCTTTTAACTAAAAAAAACCCCACTTACCTTTCTCGGTTGTTGTCCCCTGTCATCCTGCTGGTCCCCGCAGGTCCTGGGGACAGGTCCTTCCTGCTTGATCTCCAGCCGGCGAATGCAGTGACGATATCCGGGGTTTCCTGGTGACGTTGGTGCATGCGTCAGTGCTGGAAGGAAATTCAAATAATTTTGTATTGGATTCAATACAAAATAACAGTATTGAGTTCAATACAAAGATATATTTATATAATATATAAATATAATTATATTATATATATTTTTTTTTACATGCTAATTTACACTTACATTACATGTTTAGATATTTTTTTTATTTTTTTTTTCACATATTTTTATGTTTTGTTATTTAAAGTTTATTGTTAAATGTATTAAATATCAGTGAGTTATACCTAAGAATTATAGCCTACAATGAAAAATACGTTTCCATGCAAAAAATTGTACTGCTTTTTGCATGGAAATTTGCACGGAATTAGACCCCTGGGGAGGTTAAGAGCAAGTTTTGTACCAGTTTTTCATAATTTTGTGCTTTATGGTTACACAAGAATTACTTGACAACCATGACATAGCTGTGCCAAGCAGAAGCTTCAGTATCAGTCAAGTAACTTGTGAAGTTTGAACCATTTATCAGTTTCTGAATCTGGGGTCCATCAAAGATTCCTGCTTTTAATTCCTCAGAATCTACAAATGTGTTTGAATCAGTCACCATCCTTGTTCTGAGCTCTAACAAATTGCTTCATTAATCCCAACTCTATGTGTAGATTTGTATGTAAAAGTAGAAAGTTCACCATTTTTAAAAAAAACACATATGGACCATTGGTGTTTTAGATAGCTAAGCTTTTGTAAGACCAATTTGATATTTTCATATTCTTAAGTTTTGTTGAGTGACCAATGGGAATTGATGCATAGCAGTTGCCATTATGTAGTTTCAGTGCATCGTCACTGAAATATGGTAGGAGTGTCACCTCTCTTATCCTATAAACCATTATTTTAATTTCCGGTCTCAGACAGTTCTTTTCTTTTAGTCTAGATGCTAAAAGTTCACATGCTTTGTTTTGACAGGCTTAGGTCACATATTAAATCATTGAGCTCTTTTGGGGAGAACTGCTGGTTTGATGAAACACTTCCTTCATATTTACTTCCACTGCTAACTCCTAGATTACACTCCAAACCCAGTAAAACCTCAATGCCGGATACAGGAATATCAGGGAATGTACTGAACACTGGTATGGGAACATCAGCACCATACGGCACAGGCCATCTTGCCGATTCCAAATCAGGGTACTCCCACTTGTTTTTCTTGCATAGATTGAAACCTTTTACATTCACAGCACAAAAATAACAATCATTTTGATGATTTTTGGGCTCTCACCATACCATAGGTACACCAAAATTCAAACTTTTCAGTTTTCAATTTTTCCACTGACGTAGACATTCTACACAAGTTTTTCATACCATATGGGAGCCCAATACTTATTTTAGTCCCCCAGTTTAATATCAAAATATGTAAGATATACTTGTTTCACAAATTTTGTAATGTTTCTCCTCTCTTTGCTGAAAAAATTCACCACAAATGTAGCAAAATACATTAGGGTCATTTAAACAACTTGTCCTTGAAGAACTCTTATTTCTGTAAAAAAGGAAAATGTATGAATAAAAAGAAGGCAAATGAAAGTTTCATGAAAATAATGCTACATTTAATATAATATAATAAAATGCTTGTTAACATGTTAACATTTGTTGTTGGTAAAATCATCTACTCCGATTCCTGTAACACAAGAACTAGAGACAATTCAATGAAACTGATGTCATTTCTGGATTCAGCAGACCTGAAATACACTAAATATATTGAAAAATCCTTGGCAAGTAAGAAAAAAAAAATTTTTGTTGAGCTGTGTTATGTATTTTCATATTTCATAATGTCCTCTCTGAATCTATAATGGTATTTATTTTTGGTTGATTGGCTCACTAACTCCCTGATGTAATGGTACTTGGTGTGTATGTTTATGTGTAAATAGAGAAGCCATAAATCAAAGATGAAGTATCTCACATTTATACTATGGGACCCACCTACGTGTGATCCAAGTCAAAATTTGCAACAGGCAACTCATTCAAAAACACACTACCGTAAGCACCCCCTGATAACAGCATGGGTACTTTTAAACTGCACTTTTACCACTTATCAACACTTAAGATTTAACATTTCCAGTGGGAAGGTGTGTGGGACCTTTATTTTGTTTAATGAGTTCTTTCTGTTTAGATTGTTGTATTGTGTTGGCTTAACAGTTTTTTTTGTAGTCAGATTTGATAAGCACTTCTATGTTTACAAGGTTTCTAAATAGCTTGCTTTATAAAAATCATTATGAAAATAGTCGTAGACTGCATAGCAAGCAGCAACTGTTGACACAATAAACACCGTGGTCACGAGTATATAATGTATAGCTCAGCTTGCAGAATGCAGAGGCCATGTTTATTTAGCATAAAACATTTATATAACGCAGAGATCAAAAGTTGAACATAAAGCACAACATCCAAGGTTTAAAACTTTAATGTAGGTGCAACATAGGTGGGGTTTCTCACAATATGGCACTGCACTAGGGTGCACAATTTGTCACATGTTGAGGTAATGAGCTAAAACACATTATTACACACTATAGTCTGAATCAGTCAATATACTTACCTATCGATGAGCCTCTAGGATCCACAGCTATCTAGTGTCTTGCTTCCTTTTCTGTGCATGTGCATTCTATGTAAAAGTTGTAAGAGCCTCGGTAGAAAAATCGAATTACATGAACAAAGAGGACATTACCTTGTGGAAGTAACATGGACTAATTTTTAAATAGGGCTCATTCATGCCAATGTGCTGTAGTAAAGTACACATTACCATGAGTTGGTGCATTCTGGTGTCATAAATTTACAATTTACAAAATAAAAAATGTACTGGGTTTGGTATAGGTAATATCATGTTTTTTTTTTATTTTTTTTTAACAAATTATACCATCTAGGCATGTTATTATTTGGTTTATAATTTTCATACTTTTCTAATTGTTATACCTAGAGACTATTACCTATACCTGTAGGAGAGTGGAAGGTAAATAATAATCTGCTTTTTCATTATAAGATATTTTTTATGGGAAACATTGATTTTGCAGTACCAGTTATCTGCACAATATAGCAGTGATTGACAGCTCATCTCATTTTATGGTTGACTAAATTTGGCTAAATTTAAAATATTTCTTTTTTTTCCCATCAATTGCTATGCACCGTGATGTTTGGTGCTTTAAAATATATGCTATACATAAATAGTTTTGCCATGTGAGGGAATTAGACAGTTGTAATAACACAATATTGAATGAAGACACAGACTTTGCAAGTTTCTTGACTTGACATACTGAAGGAAAAGGCAGGGTACCATCAATATTTTTTTTCATTTTGGTTTGGGTTTTTATCCCAGCTGCCCCTTATTTGGAGGAACTTCTGTTTGTTTCTCATGTATCCCTTTGTATAGTCTGGTGTTTAGATCCATTGACATTTTGGACACACATATGGATATTTTTCATACTTGTCTACATGCTTACTTTCTAAAAGGTGTCCTTCTTTTCCATTTCGGAAGAGCACTATTATGTACAATCATCCCATTCTTTTCTGGCTAGAGTATTTAAAGGACAACTGTACTTATAAAGTAATGTAATCCCTTGTCCTTCATCTGGGTAAGAAGGTGTAAATGGCACTTCCTACCAGGGATGTACCTATAGGTAGATATACTTACCCCATACCATTTTGTCCCCAGCTTTGGTACTTCTTTGGAGACAAACAAGTAGTTTGTCTCCAACATCCGGCTTCAGATCTCATAAAGAAACAAATAAAGTTGTGTCAGATTCCCAATCCTCTAGCAAGCACTCTGGTTCATAGTATGAACAGGTTGTAAAGGGAAATCTTCTTTATGGGACAGTAAGAAAGATAAAATTGTGAGAAAGGTGTTGTAAATATTTCCACCTCTGTCCAAAATAAAAAGAAAAGGTTTAGGCTGCAGTTATTAAGGTGTTGTCACCAATCCCCTAGTCATTCAGTCTTTAGTCCTAACTACAAATTGTAGGACTGTAAATACAAATGCATATGTAGTATTTATAATATAGGCATCTAGCTGATTGGTAAACAGGGCCTTGTCAGGGGTATTTGTCTGTACTTCTTCAATCCCTCTTCATTTTTAGGAACATTCTCCAGTGAGCATTACATGCAAGTTAATGTTGATCTTTTTGAAAACTGTTGTTCAGTGTTCAGACTTTGTCTTCATACTTTACCACCGTTTAATATTTAAGGCTAGCTATTGAATGCATTCATATCTTGGGGATCAACTGCATGTAAAATGCAAAATATTACTGAAAATGTCACTACTAGCCTTATGGTGCAGGTCACTGTACATTTATTGGTGAATTGGTCTAAATTTATACAGCTTTGGTCCTTGTATTGTGAGTAAGAAAGGTTAGTGTCAAAGCCGTCTGTTACCACACCAAAAACAACTTGATTGTACCTAAAAAAAAATGATTTTTAAAAAAAGTTAAGAAAAAGTAAGAATAATGCAATTACAATATTAAAAACATTCACCTCTCTGTGTTCCATTCACAACTGTTGCATTAAAAAAACACGTACATACAGCGTGCATTTTGTAGACAGTACCTTAATCAGTGAATATATGCTGTATATGTAAAGACAACTGTTGCCTGCCATGTGATTAGTATACTGCAACCCAGACTTCCAGTATACAGGAGGAGAATGAGTCTATTGCTTCCCTGGGTCTCTCTCAGCAGCATCAAGTGACAGCTGCAGGAAATTTAAAAGCGAATTGCAGATTTCTAAGTATGAAGAGGTTGAACATCCTCTCTAATTGCTTAGAGAGGGGGCTTGTGCTTCCGCACTGGGGTGTGAAAGAAAAGACTGGAGGATGAGAACAAAATTCCACAGGGATGATTATGTCTTTCTTTTTTTACTTTCTTTTTTTTTGGTAAGACCTTGTAAAATGTTGTTCTAAAGTGTCACACAATATCTATAAACTCTCAATTTTTTTGTTCAGTCTGAGATCTACCAGGAAAAATAAAGCATAATTTAGTATTGGTTTCGTGCTAGAAAATTATAGTAATTGTGTTGTGAACAGTGCCATGGTAAGCTTGAAACGCTCTGAGATTTGTCACATTTGCTTAGAAGGCTGATAGTGTTTGAAGAGTTAAGCTGTAATGTGTAATTTGAACAGCATGTATATTATCTATGAGGAAATCAAAGTGTTCTTAGTATTGACAGAGAATGCGTTTTATCGTGGAAACAATGGCAAAAAAGTGCTATTTATACAAGATAGTGCTGCGGCTTGGAAGCAAGCCACCGACTGTTTTGACCTGTCAAATCTAAATCCCAGCTAATACTGAACCTATTAGTCTTTTGTATTCCTGAAGGAAGAAGTAAATGAGAGCATCTTTATTGTAAATAGAATAGTAAATCGCACCTATATTAATTTTAGCTGTGCATTTGGCAATCGCGTCTTGTTTCTCATCTGTCTGCTGTTATTTGCCTGCAGAAAGGAGCACAGAGTATTTCTAAGTGGTGTTCATTACAGACTTGAGACTGAATGCATGATTGGAGAAAATGCAAAGTATTCTAACATGTTTTAAAGTGTAAGAGAACTGGAGAAAATCTCAGCTTCATAGACTCTGATTCCGGGAGATTTCTTTCCTTTTTTTTTTATTTTTTTTTATTTTTAGCAGAAGCTTATCAGAATATCTCCAGTGGCTAAAGATTTGTTCTTACTGATGTTTTTCATTGTTGTAGCAGAACTGTCATTATCGGAGATTAAACATAATATATTTTCTAAATCTGAAGAAATGTAAATGTAACCTTGTTGTATCTGTGAATGTTTAATTTAAATTCATTATAATAAATCTTGGGTTATTTAATCCAAAATTGTCAGTGAATAAGTGTAAAACCAGAGAGTTTTGATCATCGGAAATTCATTATCAGGCATAGATTTTTTAAAATAGAAGAGTAACTACCGGTAGGAATGACCTGTACATTTATTACCATGGCTAGTCTTGTTAATAGTGTCCTGATATACATATGTAAACAATAAACATCCCAACAGAATCCTGTCTACAGAAAACAAACAGATTTAGGTAATGCACCAGTAGATGCATTTTAAAAGGTAGTTTGCTATTGTGTCACACTGGGAATCCAAGGCCCAAATGTACAAAGGGCTTTAGCTTCTCTCCAAGTTAAAGTCAAATCCTATTACTCCACCATCCTTAATCCCACACTGTCATTCAATGGCTAAATGGCAGAACTCCAGTGGGCAGTAGAGGCTCTGACATTTTTTCAATTGAAAATGAGAGCATGCTTAGCATCAGGGGGTAACCCAAACTATATCCCAAACTTTTTTTTTTAGTTTTAAAAAGAGCAAGGGAATATTATAACTTCTATTAAGTTTTACTGCATTTGGAGTCTCTCTCTGAAGATTTCTTTTGTCTCCTGTTTGTTAAAAAGGATGTCTCGCCAGAACAGGAAGTAAAGAAAACTCTCTAACAATAACACAGACATAAATAATTTTTATACATTAAGCATTATTGACATTTAAGAACATTTGTTAGCAAACTATCATCGTTTGTTTCTTTGTTGCAGATATATCCTCACATCCTGTGAATAGGAAGTAAAGGGAAATCTTCTATGGAAGTTCCATAGAACAATAAAATCTGATGGATTTTAACCTTTTCCCTATCCTAAATTTAAAAAAATATATATGTATATCATGGATCCACGGGCTTTGTAGGAACACAAGGCACAAATTCTGCTCTATATAAATAGCTAGTGGGAGGTGTCGTGGGTATTATTTTAGATGTGATGGGCACATGTATGAGTAGGGCTGTGGGTGATTATATGGACAGTGACAGGTAACCGAGAACACCCGTCAAGCTTGAGCAACATGATGCAGTTGCTGGAATAGCCTAGCATGTGCAGCAGTAGTTATCTATCCGGAAAGTATAGATGATTCCCTGCAATTGTAAAAAACAAAACATAAGTGAAGCCAGCAACTTGTTACTTCCATTTCCCATCAGAGTAAATATGACAGATGGGACACAGTTGCGGATAGGACACAGGTGAAGTTCTGCAGGATCGTAGTGAAAGGCATGAGGATAGAGGAGTTCCCACAACCATCCATCCTTGGTCTCCATCTACTAGGCTTTGATATGATTAAATTATCACTGTAAAATCACACCACAGGGGACAAGGCAATTAGTGAGGCAATCTGCTCATAGGAGGCAGACAGCAATTGTTAACAGAAAATAGTGGCTTATTAGGGCAAGTAAAGTCGCTAACTGTAGAAGTCTATTGGGGAAGAATGTAGAGTACTGCAGTGCTAGAGAACTGTAAGAACCTGGAATATGT
This sequence comes from Pyxicephalus adspersus, assembly GCF_032062135.1. Classification (NCBI taxonomy): domain Eukaryota; kingdom Metazoa; phylum Chordata; class Amphibia; order Anura; family Pyxicephalidae; genus Pyxicephalus; species Pyxicephalus adspersus. The sequence continues at coordinate 95,611,534 of NC_092861.1, forward strand.
AAAAAGTAGGCCATATTTTAAACAACAATGTAAAATTATTTCTGCCCGGGGATCAGCTTGCATCACTATTTTTCCTGAACTAAAGCGTGCTGGGTGTGATCTTGACGTCTAACTTCTTCAATATGGCACCTATTACAGTGCACCATCTCCAAATCTAATATTCATCCATAGTGGAGAAAGTATGGAGCTCCTGGTGTCTTTTGAATTGTAATGATAAACATGTAGAGGTTGGTAAAAAGCTCTTGTATTCTCATGGACCCTTTATTATGGTCCCTGTGGAATCGTGGAAAGAAATTAGCAAAAAAGTGTCATATATTTGGATTCATTGAGATGTCAGAACATGTTTAAGTGGCTACGGGGTCCCATTTCATCAGGGATAAAATCGGGAATAAAAATCTGAACTAGGGAGAGATTAGTGAAACAAATTGTTTCTGAGAATTTTGCATTTTCCCTGTTGTAGCTCAAATTCAGTTTTACAGAAAATTGGTATCAGAATAGGAAAACATTTTTGGCTGTAGAGATTTTACATTTTTGGCTGTAGAGATTTTACATTTTTTATGTTAGTTCTATTTGAATACCATCATGATCACCATTGAAGTTCATGCACATTTCTTTCTATACATGTTGCAGAAGAAACAACATCATTTTGCTTTTATGGTGCTGTGAATGGTTCTGGTCATGAAAGATTAAGAACTAGTGGCAGAAAAAAAAGGTAATGATTGGGACAGCTCTGGATTCAAAGTGAGTATCAAGAGTAGCAAGAGCAGCTTTTTTATTTTATTTTATCTAATGGTCTATTTTTTGCATGGGAGTTCTATATTATACTTCAAAAAGAGAAGTTTAGCAACAAATATATAAAGCAAATTAGTTCACGAAAGGTTGACAATGTTTCTTTATTTTGGTGACAGATATATAAACTCATTTTTTAAGAGTAGTACTCAGTAGTCATGGTATATGGATGCAAAAGCAAACATCTCATAAAAACAGTGATAGTCATGCTGTCAGGATGTGCTTTTTTCTCAGTTATTTCTTTCTAAATTGTTTTAGCAGTACACGTTAAAGAGCTATTCCTTTTCTTCAATATGAAATGGAATGGGTTTACTATCAGTTGCAAACCTGCTATATGCATTTATATCTCTCATCTACTTTTATGAAGGTGAGTAATCTGCCCATTCTTATTACAGTTTCCATGAACTATGACCATTTTTTTCCCATGGAAGGCATGGATGTATTCACAATAGGAAGAATATATGATGAATATACAGTCACAGACATTTTTTTTTGCATCCAAACATGTACTATTCACTTATAAACTCATGTACTCCCCAGTTATGACTAGAGGAGCTCAGATTTGTGTGTCATTATGGAAAATTGCATTGCTTTGATGGTTTTGATAGACACCTCACCATCCCAGAGATAAAAAAATACCTGGCAAAAATGCTGTTTTTTAGCCTAATGAATACAATTTCTTCTTACATGTATAGACAACTAAGAAAATAAATAAACATTACTGTACTAAAATATGGTGTTCTTCCCTCTGCTTTATGAAGCACATACAGTGCTTTATTTAACTCTATACAGCAATTGTTAAACGAAGTCAGTGTAATCTGATTTGTCTGCCAATTTCTGTTTTGCAGCTGCATATACAAATAATATTGCTGTGGTGTTCAAAGTTGCAATTGACCAACTCTCCAAACTCAGGAAATTTTTTTCCTTGTGTTCCAATCTTCATAAACCTTCAACACAATCCTTTAAACTTTCAGTACTTTTGAAATGATAGTTTAAAAACACATCCATCTTTGTCTAGTTAAGAATTCATTTTTTGCCAGAATGATTGTGCTATTGTATTAATTCAGGGAAATCTATTTTATAATAAAGTACAATGTTAAAGTATGAGAAAAGGGCAAACAGAAGATTGAAGCTGCATAACTCAGATATCATAGGCTTGGATCATCAAGGTGTGCTATTAGACACTGTAAGCAAAAAGTGTTATGTTCTGATAATAATGCCTAGTTCATCAAAATGGAGTTTTCAAATTTCCAAAATTTAATGCTGCCTAAAAATGCAAATTACCTGATTTTTCTGGCTTCTTACTTTGAGTCACTAACCTGGAACAACTATGAAGCAGGTGATTTGGGAAAATGAGTGGTAGCAAGGTGAAAAGTTTGTTTCAGTGCACAGTCTGTCACATGTATACACAAATGGAGCAACAGCTCCTAGGTGAATACCGCTGTGACAAATGTGAGCAAGTTGCCTTTCTGGTATCTCGCGTTGGAGAGCTGGAGAAACGCATTGCAACACTAAAATCACTGGATTACCTTAAAAGGGGTCTCCTGCTCACTAAGCAGGCAGTTATTGGCTTAGATGTGGAGGGTGGAGAGGTTAATCGGGATGAGCATGTAGGGAGTTGGGTAATTTAACTGGATGGAGTGGTAGGGGCTCCCCTGTGTTTGAGCACCCCAAAATGTTTGCAAAGATGTGCAGGTGGCAGACCCAGTGGTGGCAACAGCAAAAGGGAGGAAATTTGTGAATTTAAAACAAGATAATTGTATGGTATCGTTTATAGAAGCCCCAACTAGAAATTGTACTCTGCTGGACCTAGTTCTTTCTAACAATGCAGAGCTTATAGCAAATGTGCAATCTGGGTAGCAGTGACCATAATACCATTTCATTTAATGTAAGCTGTAAACAGGATAAAACATTAAGAGAGTAAATTTTCCATTATTAAGGGCGGCTCTCTGTGACTTGGACTGGGAGACAATATTGTCCTCAAAGAACACAGAACAGAAATAGGAATGTTTCAAGTCTGTTCTACAAAAGCAAACTGAAAAATAAATTCCAATGGGTAATAAGTTTAAGAGGCTAAAATTAATACCTATGTGGCTACAGCTAATGTTAAAAAACCATAAGGAACAAGAAAAGGGCATTCCAAAAATATAAAATTTGAAACCTATAAAGAATATAACAAAAGATGTAAAAAGGAGATAAAATGTGCAAAACTTCAAAATGAAAGACAGATTGCAAAGGAAATTAAGGCAAACCCCCCAAAAATGTTCAAATATATTATTAACAAAAAGCTCAGATCTGAGCATGTAGGCCCCTTTAAAGGATGTCGCTGGGTTGGTAACGGGATAAAGACAAGGCAGATTTACTAAACATTTTTTTTAGTTCTATGTACTCGAAGATGTGGCAGAGCTCAAGTCCAAATTCATAATAGCAATGTCACTGCCTTAAATGAGTCACAATGGTTCAGAATTGGTATGATTGAGAAACAGCTGGGAAAAAATAAGGTTGACAAAGCACCAGGACCTGATGGATTACATCCACGTGTCCTCAAAGAGCTGAGCTCAGTTATTTCAAAGCCATTATTTCTAAATTTTAGAGACTTTTTAGTCACTGGCAAGGTACCAATGGATTGGCGTAAGGCCAATATGGTTCCTATCATCAAAAATGGAGAAAAGTAATTACCAGGTAACTACAGACCCGTTAGTTTAACGTCCATAGTTGGAAAGGTCTTGGAGAGTTTGTAAAAGAACCACATAGAGGAGTTTCTGCTGGAAAATAATATTAAAAGTGATAGTCAGCATGGCTTCAAGAAAGACAGAAGTTCTCAAACATTTTCTCTCTCTTTTTATGAGGAAATAAGTAAACAGGTAGACAGTGGAATAGCAGTTGATATAGTGTACTTGGACTTTGCTAAAGCAATTGACACTGTACCAAACAGATGGTTAATATGCAAGTTAGGGTTTAGAAATGCCAATCTGTAAATGGATAGAGAACTGGCTTAAAGATCGCATCCAGAGAGTTGTAATTAATGACTCATACTCTGAAGGTCTAAGGTTATTAGCGGTGTACCCCAGGGTTCAGTGTCGAGACCTTTACTGTTTAACAATTTTCATAAATTATACAGAGTTTGGGATTAAAAGTACCATTTCTTTGCAGATGACACCAAATTATGTAATGGAATTAAGTCCATACAGGATGTCTATAATCTACAAGCAGACCTGGATGTACTGTTTGATTGGGCAGCCAAGTGGCAAATGACATTTAATATAGATAAATGTAAAGTTATGCACTTGGGAGCTAACAACATGCATGCCTCATACTGTCTAGGGGGAATACAGTTTGGGGAGTGAGAAGTGGAAAAGGATCTGGGGGTTCTGGTAGATCATAGGCCTAATAACAGCATGCAATGCCGAGCTGCAATATCTAAAGCTAGTTAAGTACTTTCTTAATTAATACATATTAAAAGAGGAACAGACTGCAGAGATGGAGACATTATTCTGCCCCTGTACAAAGCATTGGTTAGACCACATCTGGAATATGCAGTCCAGTTTTGGGCACCAGTTCACAAAAAGGAGGAGGAGCTCAGCTATGAAGAGAGATTAGCTGAACTGAATCTATTCTCCCTTGAGAAGAGACGTTTAAAGGGGGATATGATCACCCTTTATAAATATATAAATGGTCCATATAGAGAACTCTCTTCCCCATTATTCACTTTGAGATCATTACAAAGAACAAGAGGGCACTCTTTGCGAGAAAAAGAAGTTTAAGCTCTGGATATTGAAGGGATTCTTCACTGTAAGGTCTGTGAAAATGTGGAATCAGCTCCCTCAGGAAGTTGTTTCAGCAACTACTATAAATTGCTTTAAGAAAAAGCTGGATGTTTTTCTAGAAGCACAGAATATAACAGGGTTTTAAGGCTTTAAATTAAAAATAACAGTGACTGTTGATCCAGGGAACATCCGATTGCCTCGCCTCACAGAATCAGGAAGGAATTTCTTTCCCCTGTTGACACAAATTGTACCAGGGTTTTTTTTGCCTTCCTCTGGACTAACTATGTCTTATAGGGTTTTATATCTGGGATATGTTTATTTCCCTAGTGGTTGAACATGATGGACATGATGATCAACCTAACCTACTATGTAACTATATCATGGTATACATACTTGTTCCACATTTATACTCCCACCTAACAAATTTTCCCAGTTTAATACTTATTAAGAAATGTATTATTTCTGCATATATTATGTGTGCATATTTTTTTAATACACCTACTACTTTTTCTAATACACCTTTTTATCGTCTGGAAAAATTAAAAATCAATATAAAATATATATATTGTGTGTGTATATATTCATATATATATATAAATCAGATATTTTACATTCTGTGTGCCAGCAGGTAGGGGTGCATGTTTTGAGTAATTGAAATATTTAGGCAGCTTAAGTTTAAATTTATTTTTTTTAAATTACCTATTTTCCTTTCAAACTCAAGATTGAGTCTACTCTTTTACCCTCCCCAAGCTTTACTACAGGTCTTTCAATGGTCAACTAGCACTTGGAATGCAAATTTAAAGACCAAGCTAGACTTTTACAGGACAACTAAAGATTGGATGTAACCTCAACTGTTTATATCTTTGGACCTACCTATCGTTTGATGGACATTTTTCCCTAATGTTTTTTTTTGCTTATCAAATTATCAGATTGAACTGCCTAGACTTGTGACAGGTTTCTTTTAACTCACTTCCATCGTAGCCTGGATACAAGGCAAGGCGTACAGTTAATATCTTTAGAGATGTTTTGGCTAAAATTAGAAACTCATTCCATGTCCTTCTTTCACATCATAGTGCTAGGTTATCAACACATTTTCTGTTTCAGTTTTGTTTACCTCATTCTCTAGGAGACTATAGAATAGTAATGTTATAGTACTATATTTTGGGTATATTGATGGCAGAAAGAACAGGATGGGTTATCTTATGTCTAATAAAATAGACAATTTTATATATTATGTCTATTATTGAGTTTCAAAGAATACAAATTTAGACTATATCATTTTTTTTTTCATTTTATTGGTATTGGTATTTTCCTAATATCACATTGCAAACAACTAAGGGGTTCATGCTGTCCTTTATAAGTCCTATTCTCAGACAATATTAACCTACTCCCTCTGGAAAATATAAGCATTTGTAAATGTGTGATTATTAGACTCACACAGGAATTTCAGTTATAGACTGCCTCCTGGAAACTGTGTACTTAATGGCCCTCCCAGTCCTCTAATTACAATGCTAATTATTCATTGTTACTGTGATAGTCTCACCTGCTCTTTCCTGTGCACAGATGAATAACTAAACAGATAGCTTTAAAAAGCATTTATCTCTCCTGAACTGTAACTTCATACACATAGATACGCAAAATAGTGTATTCGCAAAAGAGTATTTTACAACAAAATAGTATTAGTGGGTGCAAATATTTGGGGATTAAATTAAAGTGAATGAATTTTTTTATGTGTTGAATTATATGAAATATGGCAATTAACGTTCTAATAAACACTATTCATTACTACAGTGGCTGGTGCATGTGGATACAGGAATTATCTATTTTTATTTTCAAAACCTTTGGAACTGGGCAGTGTTCCAGCTTCAGGCGTGAGGTGTATATAAGTATTGGGAAACACGTTAGAGTTGATAGTTTATTAGTCATAATGAAACTTGGCCAGCCTTTCTATGGGTAAAGTCACTGCTCAGCATAAGAGCAACTGGTCAACCTCTTCTAAACACCAACACACAAAGAGTAGCCTACCAACAAGCTGAAATTGGGTAGTCCTGGAACTCTACTCCTAATAAATGATGCTTCATATACAAATACATACAGTACTTAAAGAAAAATAGAACACTTCAGGGCACCTACCACCTTTGTGGCTGCCCAGTAACTTTTCTTATATATCAAAAACCAAAATACAGCTCCAAAAGCAGGTGAACCGCCTCCCATTTATTTGCCTTACTATTGGTGACTGTGCTTGTTACAGTAACATTTAAGAAACAATAGTTAGGTAGAGGTGGATGGCCTGGCCTAATGTAATTTGGTTATGACCTATAAAAGCATTCCACATTTAAGGACTCCCAGGGTTTTCCAGAAAATGTAGAAAGGTGCATGACATATATTCTTTTTCAGTTTACAGATTTAATTAGGTAGACAAGATTGCTTAGGGTCAAAGCCCTGCTTTGTAATTTTAAATACTAATTGATGCTATTACATGAGCATTATATCTAATATGGCAGTGTCATTTCTTGTGGGCTTTTGAATTCTGCTTGGTTTTTCTACTAATAAATACCAAGCGACTAAACTTGGTCATGGCTAATTTTACACTAGACTATATCAGAAAAATAGGTGTTGTTCACTACAACAGTGAATAACAGTTCCTGTTTTAATCCCTCTGCAACACAACCACGTCATTTATTTTGCGGCAACAGGGCCACCTGCGAGCCAAAACATGTAGGTCCTGGGTGTAAACTGGCAACTTTGGTAAGCATACAAGTGGCCTGTATGGTTTACTATGTGTGAGATCTGTGTGCAAAAAGAATATGTTTCAATACCCCATCCATTAAGCTGCCACCATAAAGCTATTATCTTCTACAGGAGTATATCCCATATGTAAGCCATCAAGTAAAAAAATATTAGGGACTTTGCAGTGGCAGTGTATATGCCAGTATTAGAAGACTACCAGCGGTTAGGGAAATATGTTTGTGTGACATAAGGATGACCACACTCATTCTAGTACCACCTTTTTACACTGTCAACATTCATTCATATTATTGCTTTCACTAGAGCTGGTAAAAGCAGATATTTAAGGTTTGAGGGGTTAAATTACCATGATCTCTCCAGTGATTGCTGGCAGCATTCATCTACTAGTATGTTGTATTAGGGTCAATGGGAGAGAGGAGAGTGGTTATTTAATAGAGGTCTTCTGGCATAAAAATAACCAGTCATAACTAGGCATATACCATAATCTTTATATTAACTTTTATATAACTAGAGTTGTACTTCCTTTCTTTTGTAAGATTTGCATGTGCCCCATTATTTAGTTTTATTTTTTTTTGTCTGCATCATGTGGAGTATGACATGTGCTGCTCTTTGGATGCCTGATCTTATACAATGGGCCTGATTTAATAAAGCTCCCCAAGGCTATAGAGGATACACTTTCATCGGTGAAGATGGGTGATCCAGAAAACCTGGATAGGATTTATTCAAAGTCTTTTTTGCTGACAAATGTTTTGATCCATCCAGGTTTACTGGATCACCCAGCTTCACTAGTGAAGATGTATTCTCTCCAGCCTTGGAGAGCTCTAATAAATTAGGCCCAGTGTCTTGCAGCTTGAATGTATGGGGTCATTGAGTTGACAAGACAGCAGCTGTGACGACTTAGGTGACCCTTCAACCTCTGACTTAGGTTGATAAAACATAAGCACAATAAATATAGCCTAATATAAGGAGAATAGAACACATTTCACAAGTCCACATACCTATAATTTTTTAAGATATGAAAGTACAGATTGGTATTTTAGTGTAATGTTACTTCTCTTAGATTTTAAGTATTCTAACCTGATATAATGTATATTTAAATAAGTGGTACATTAATATGTAGTTTTCCTGGATTTTCTGCACTTCTGATTTATGAATAAAAAAAGATGCTATGGATTTAGGAGGCATATGTTTTTAAGTATAAATTTGCATAACATATTTCTCCACTAATTGATTTAGTTACATTTAAATGTGTTTCTGAAACATAAACATGTACACCTAACGTGTATATTAACCTAAAAAGCATTGGTAAAGTCATGAATTGGGGCTCTTCGGTGTATTAGAAATAACTACCATTGCATGAATTCACCAAGAAGTACATCTACCATGGTAGAAAATGTGTTTCTTTCTGTCAGTGATTTCAGATTATTTGTGTTTAAGGAGGAACTAAACTAAAAACTGGCCAAAATAAAAAAAAAATACACTTTATTTTCCCCATGAAAAGGCTCCTTCTGAGCATGCCCAAGATGCTCAGGCATGCGCAGAAGGAGCACCAAGAGCCTCCCAGGATGCCAGACGTAGGTATCACGGGAGGCTTTGCGCTCCCATTCATTCTCGACTGCCTAGGCATTTGAGCATTAAGGAGCGGTGCTGCACCCTTTCAAAAAAAAAAAAAAAAAACGAATTTTTACCTTACATAAAAGGGTTGTCTACCCTTTTATGTAAAGGGAAATTTCTGAGTTTAGGTAGGCTTTAACATTTTTGTATTTTAGGCAATCATTGGTCATTTTAAAGCCATGTAAATTCTGTTAGTTCTGTATATGATGACATATAAGAACATAGGCTTTATTTACATTTTGTGCAGAATGCATTGTAATGGAGATAATTTAAAGGAAAACTGAACCCGAACAGCTTTCAGGTAGCATTGATTTTCAGTTACATATTTTTGTTACATATTTTTACATAGTCATAGCACTCTTTTTTTTACATTTTTTTGCCCTAAACTTCCTCTCGCCCTGGATTTATACTTACCTAATTTGTGCAGCCAGAGTCTCCAGGAAACTTGAGAGTCTCCTGCTAAATCTTCCTTTTCCATGTCCATGCCTGCACAGACTTTTACAGGGCCATCTGCAGCTAGCTCTGTGGATGTACACGTATGCTGATTATAGTATATATTTTACATCTGGATCAAATGTTCAAATAATAAGTGAAGACTTTCTTTTGCCAAGAACAAAATGCTAGGCATGATTTACATTTTGTAGTCATGACTGCTGTAAGCCGGTATACTTGTTGCTTGCCAAACAATTACCAGAATTAGTTGAATTTTTACTACATTTTTAAAGATTAGCTGCAGATTAGCTGCAAAATCATCAGTGTTACATTTCTAAATTCTTTAGAAAAGGATATTGCATAGTTAGCAGAAATGATCTTTCTTACAAATGGTGTGTTTTGGTCCAGCTCAGTTACAAGAGGGATTTGATTTATGACCTCAAAGAAAAGGTTGCTTTTAATTGCAAATAGTTTTCCCTGTATATAGATAGATCAATATTTAATTGAGAAAGTACTACATTATGATGCTTTTACAGATCCAATTTAACATATTTACCGTATTTTTCGGCGTATAAGA
>NC_092861.1:95623226-95771734 GCF_032062135.1 Pyxicephalus adspersus
CACAGAGTGATCAGAAGGGGATAAATTGGCACAGGGTGATCAGAAGGGGAATAATCTTTTAGAATCTTTTTTTTTTCTAGATTTTCCTCCTTTAAAATTGGGTGCGTCTTATATGCCGGAGCGTCTTATACGCCGAAAAATACGGTATATAGAGAGGAACAATACACTTGCTTTCCAGAAGTAAAATGTAGTTAGACTTAGTTTATGTATATACATTATAACAAATGTTTTTTTGTAGTACACTTGTCACCATTAGTTTCAATCCTTTCCCAGTATAGCAACAGAATAATGTAATTAAATTGTAAGAGGCTTTTGACAGTGGATTAATATAACTTGCCTTGTTTTAATGTTTTTCATTGCTTAAATTTTGACTTCAGAATGTTGTTCAAATTCTAGTTTATTATAATTCTTTAATGATATTTACATAACACAAAATAATTTTAAATAAGTAAACAATAGGGCTAGGTCTGAACCCAGCTTTACTATTAAGACCCCTAAAAAACAGTCACCAAGAAGAGTGTACAGAAAAGATGCAGTTCAATAATTGGTTAAGGTAACCTGTTTTTGTCTTGTCTTACAGTGCCTAGATTATTGATACCAATAAAACTGTAAAGAAAAACAAATTGATTCTAAATTCACACAGTTTTTAGTAATTTGTTATGCCTCATTCAAGAAAAGAGTGGTTGAACTCCATATAGCCTGTTTGTAGCTTGCAAGAGGAATAGAGTGCCAAGTAACCACCAAACCAGCAAGATTTCTTTCATGTTACAAAAGAAACAGCTGAAAAATAAGCTTTAGAGGATATATCAACACCAGTTTTCTGTTACGTACGGTGTGTTTTCTACTATGTGTCTGGTGTGTAGATGTGCTCCAAAGGAATTATAGATTGGGATCCAGAACATTGTTAACGAGGTCATAAGTCAATCTTAATTTTGCATAAACTGTTTATATGTAGACAGTGGTAGACTGTGACACTGGTAGACTGTGCAGAGATTTCCTAGACTTTAAAAATCCATTTTGAGTACAAATTTGTTTGGGCAGTATGACATTTGTAAGTCTTCTGGGAGCCAAGAGCTAATAATGCCAGGGACACTGATCCCTGGGGAAAAAAGTAGGAACCATCTTTAAAAAAATATTCAAATGAAAAAAACGTATGCAGGTCAGCAAAATCTATTAGTTTTAGCAGTGAAAAGTGTTTAGGCTATTCGGAGTCTGAATCTGACCTGCTTTGTATTGTGCTAAATTTTTTATGACACAGTGGGCCTGACTTATTAAAGCTCTCCAAGGCTGGAGAGGATACACTTTTATCAGTGAAGCTGGGTGATCCAGCAAACCTGGAATTGATCTGGGCCATAATTCAGAACATTTGCTAGCAAAAAGCGAAAGACTTTGAAGAAATCCATTCCATGTTTGCTGGATCACCCATCTTCACTGATGAATATGTGTATCCTCTCCAGCCTTGGAGAGCTTTAATAAATCAGACGCAACATGTCCAATTGATTGTCTGATGTGATCTGATCTGATTGTTTGATGTTGAACTGCAGGCAAAGCAGGTCATACACAGCCAATTCTTGTGGAGCTCTTCCTTTGCCACTCAAATTGTTTCCTTCATTTACATTTGAATAGCATGGAACCTTTTAAAAAATATCCTGTCAACATGAGCCCTTAGCAATCTTGGTTCTATATTTACAGCTTTCTTTACTGTGGGCCAAATAATATAAGAAATCAAAAAGACGAATGCTTTTATAGATTTACTGTAGCATACTTTCTGCTATAAAAAGTAGCATAGTTATGAATATTACAATGCATTCTAAAATGCTACTTTTATTGTTGCCATTATAACCGATGTATGATTTAGCTGGTGATTGTAGTAGTTTTTTTTTTAAAAGATATACCATTAAAAAACAACTTTAAGAAATAAAAAGCAGTGCAAGCATAGGACTAAAAGTCCTTTCGTTGTCTGCACATACTTATTTCAGCAGGAAAGTCATTGGTAGGTCACAAAAGGCAAAGTTAAAAGTAAAATTGTAAGTGAAAAAGTATGATTACTCACCTAAAACAGAAAAAAAGTACATTTCACCTGCCTGTCCTATTTGCCCCACTACTCATGCAAAGGCATAGGAATGTAATTTTACCTGTCATTGCAGTTGACATGCCATCACTCAAATGCATTTTCAGATTGTTCAAAAGAATGCCTATATTTTCTTAGCTGTAAAACACTGGTATTTCTAGGCTTAAGTGACAACCTCTTCAAAGTTTCAATTGAGAGAAGTAACTATAGTGACTGCTTACATTCCTTACATTTTTGAGAACATTTTGGTAGCAAGCTATAACTTTATAAAAATATATCTTTAAAATAATAAGGAAAATCCTTTTTTATTTATAAAATATATATTTTTACAATATAAAATATGATTACATGTAATGTGTTTGTGAAATATAAACATATTTGATTATAACACTAGTATACTATCTTTGGAATAATATTGAAGAATAAATATGTTACATGACAGTATTTCAGATCATTACCAGGCATTTCTATAATATGAGTTATTGTGATGAGTGCATATAAACAGTGGTGAAAAGCAGAGAACCTGTCTATGGGAAACCCATTATATAATTACCAGATTTTATCAATTTCCTAGCTACAACAAATATAATAATGTAGTGGATGCTCTTTTTTTATTATTAAGCAGAATAGATCGGAAAATTAAAATGTTATCATATATGCATTTATAATTAACAAATCGTCAGGCACCAATACATGTATTGTTAGCACAGTGCAGAGCTTAGTTCTGAAAACAAGTTATGGCATATCACTAGGAGGTGTGGTTACTTGTTGCTTATTGGTGTAGTGTCCCAGTAAGCAGTAAGGGCTTGTTCTCACAGATGAATAATAGGTGGTTACAAAATCTACCTCCACCTCATGGCTCTAATCACTGAAATAAAGGAGTTTATTTCAAAAATAAGTAGTGGCAATCAGCGACAGGTGTTCGTTGTAGATACTGCAGACACTTGCAGTAGATCCGGTGCTCTCATATGCCAGTCGGTTGTCTTTATAACCCAGTGCTTGAACAAACACCTATGACTATGTTCTGATTTTTATATATTTCTGGACCCTAATAATACAGGGTTCAACTTCAAAGATAGGGCCCGATTATTAAAGCTCTCCAAGACGCTTTTATCGGGGAAGCTGGGTGATACAGCCAACCTAGAATAGTTTTCTTAAAAGTAATTTGCTATTTGTTAGCAAATGTTTTTTTTAATCCCAGACCAGATTTATTTCAGGTTTGCTGGATCACCCAGCTTCACTGATGACACTGTATCATTTCCAGTCTTGCCAAGCTTTAAAAATCATGCCCATGGAGTCTAGAGATATCAATGAATCTATAGCTAGTATACCTCAAGTTCAATTTTAATATGAATAAGATGCAAGTTACTATTTCTCCTATGTAGCCTTTGAGAGCATTGAGCTATAGCTTACTATTACATCTGGACCAATTGTTCAATCAAATGGTCATTTTTTCCATGCACACTGTCTAACAGCATATAAGTAAACAAAAATGTAAGCAACATACCAGTCATGTAGTTAAGGGTATAGCACAGTAATGCCGTGAATTAAAACAGTGTTTCTCAACCTATTTAACATGGGGAAGCACTTACTTCATCAGAGCGTTCTGATTCTTGTTGCTGCAAGATACTTAAAACCTAATAGAAATTCCTCATTAAATAATACCACTAGTAAAGTTATTCATCTGACTCTGATTTTCACTATTAAGTGGAATTCTTTTTTTTTGCAAAACTCATTTTTGTTTATTCTTCTCTGTGAAATCAGAAATATTATGCATACTTCTTTTCTCTTCGTTAGCAAGCCCTGATTGAATTTCAAAGAAAACATATGTTCTCTCAAAAGGAATAGGGGTAATAATTGAATTGAACATGTAGAAGGTGGTCCTTCAATGACTTAAACTCATATAAAAAGATATTCTACTGTGTACCAAAAGGAGGCACTATAAACTATTGTATTTATAAACATTCATTTTTTTCTTGATGTAAAGAGATTAATGGTCATTTTCTCAATTTTCTGATTCATTCTGGAGACTCTGGAGAATACTGTGTGCTCTACATAAATTATGTGCATGTTCCTAAATATTTTCATGATCTATGTATTTGTCACTTGCATACCTTGTCAGAAGCTCATGTGTGCCAGTCCTTAAAACAATTTATAAAAGCAACCAAATAAGTAACACTTGATTTTGTTCGTAAAATAACAGTAAAATCTCTGGAAGAAACAGTACATTTGCTCACTATTTGGCTTGTGAAACAATAGGATTTTGAAAACAAAAGGAGTTAATTCCTTATAGTAACCACAAACTGTAAGTAAACTTTTATAACTCCTTGTAAACAATAATTGTAACTGGGAAAATGAGTGGTTGCAAGGTGGAAAGTTTGGTTCAGTGCACAGTCTATCACATGTACACAGACCCAGTGGTGGCAACTCTAGATGTTACTGCTACCCCTAACAGCCGGGAGAGCAGCACATCTAGTAGTGGTGGGGAGGGAAAGGCAGGAAGGAAAAGAAAAATGCTAGTCATAGGGGATTCTATGATCAGGGGGACGGATAGAATAGTTTGTCACCCGGATCCCTTCAACTGAATGGTTTGCTGTCTCACTGGTGCCGGGGTTCGGCATGTGGTGGACCGAGTGGACAAACTACTGGGAGGGGCTGGACAGGACCCAGCTGTCTTGGTCTATGTTGAAATCAATAGCAATATAGATGGAAGATGGAGGATCCTTAAAAATCAGTTTAGGGAACTAGGTTTCAAGCTGAAGAAAAGGAATTCCAAGGCTATATTTTCTGGAATATTGCCTGTGCCATGAACAACACAGGAAAGGCAGAGGGAGCTTAGGCAGCAAATGATGGTTTGCACCTAAATGAAAGGGGGTCTGTGTGCTAGGGGAAAGATTTAGGGGAATGGTGGAGGGATATTTAAACTAGAACAGAGGGGGGTGGGACAGTCAAATAAGGTAGCAGAAAAGATAGTCAGGGGTCAGACACTAGTGGAGGGTGGACTGGGGATAGTTGGGGAGAGGATTATGGATAATTGTAAGGAGCTTCCCATGTTACAAACAAACATTGGATTGTGCAGTACTAAGTGTACTAAAAAACAAAAGGATTTGGCAAACAATGCTGGTAAAAGCAGCAATGGTTTAAAGAGCCTGTGCACCAATGCTAGAAGTCTAGCAAACAAGATAGGGGAGTTGGAAGCCTTAATGAGTGAGGAGAATTATGACATAGTTGGTATTGCTGAATCCTGGCTTTGTTTTTCACATGACTGGGCTGTCAATACTCCTGGGTATACTCTCTTTCATAAAGACTCTTTCAAACAAAAAGGTGGTGATGTCTGTCTGTATGTGAGAAGTGATCTAAAAGTGAATTTTGAAAGAAGAAATTGCGGATGGAACAAGCGATGAGGTTGAGGCATTATGGGTGGAATTAAATAACACACAATTAATTATTGGAGTCTGATATAGGCCCCCAAATGCTAAGGAAGAAACAGAAAATCAACTACTATCACAAATAGAAAAAGCAGCAAAAAGTGGAAGCGTTTTAATCATGGGGAATTTCAACTACCCTGACATTGACTGGAGTAATGACACTACAGGAACAGCAAAAGGGAGGAAATTTGTGAATTTATTACAGGATAATTTAATAGTACAGTTTATAGAGGCCCCAACTAGAAATGATACTTTGCTGGACCTAGTTCTTTCTAACAATGCAGAGCTTATAACACATGTGCAAATCAATGAGAATCTGGGTAGGAGTGACCATATTATGATTTCATTTAATGTAAGCTGTAAACAGGAAGCAAAAACAGGAAAGATAAAAACATTTATTTTTAAAAGAGCAAATTTTCCATTATTAAAGGCGGCTCTCTAAGACTTGGACTGGGAGACAATATTGTCCTCTAAGAACACAGAACAGAAATGGGAATGTTTCAAGTCTGTTGTACAAAAGAAAACTGAAAAATATATTCCAATGGGTAATAAGATTAAGAGGCTAAATTTAAAACTAAATTTAAATGTGACTTACAGCTGATGTTAAAAAGCCATAAGGAACAGGAAAAGGGCATTCCAAAAATATAAAAATGAAGGATCACCTTCATCATTTGAAACCTATAGAGAATAAAACAAAAGATGTAAAAAGGAGATAAAATGTGCAAAACTTCAAAATGAAAGATTGCAAAGGAAAGGCAAACCCCAAAAACTTTTTCAAATATATTAATAGCAAAAAGATCAGATCTGAGCATGTAGGCCCCTTAAAGGATGTCGCTGAGTTGGTAACTCTGGATAAAGAGAAGGCAGATTTACTAAACACATTTTTTAGCTCTGTGTACACAAAGGAAAATGGCAGAGCTCAAGTCCAAATTCATAATAGCAATGTCACTGCCTTAAATGAGTCACAATGGCTCAGAATTGATATGACTGAGAAACTGCTGGGATAAATTATGGTTGGCAAAGCACCAGGACCTGATGAATTACATCCACATGTCCTCAAAGAGCTGAGCTCAGATATTTCAAAGCTGTTATTTCTAATTTTTAGAAACTCGTTAGTCACTGGCAAGGTACCAATGGATTGGCGTAAGGCCAATGTGGTTCCTATCTTCAAAAAGGGAGCAAAGTCATTACCAGGTAACTACAGACCCGTTAGTTTAACGTCCATAGTTGGAAAGGTTTTGGAGAGTTTGAGAAAGAACCACACAGACGGTTAATATGCAAGTTAGGGTCGATATGTTTAGAAAAGTCAATCTGTAAATGGATAGAGAACTGGCCTAAAGATTGCATGCAGAGTGTTGTAATAAATGATTCATACTCTGAATGGTCTGAGGTTATTAGTGGTGTACCCCAGGGTTCAGTTTTGGGACCTTTACTGGTATACATCTTTATAAATGATAAAGAGTTTGGGATTATAAATACAATTTCTGTGTTTTCAGATGAAAACAAACTATGTAATGGAATTAGGTCCATACAGGATGTCTATAATCTACAAGCAGACCCGGATGTACTGTTTGATTGAGCAGCCAAGTGGCAAATGACATTTAATATTGATAAACGTAAAATTATGCACTTGGGAGCAAACAACATGCATGCTTCATACTGTCTAGTGGGAATACATTTGGAGGAGTCGGAAATGGAAAAGGATCTGGGGGTCTGGTAGATCATAGACTTAATAACAGCATGCGATGTCAAGCTGTGATATCTAAAGCTAGTAAAGTACTTTCTTGTATTAAAAGAGGAATAGACTGCAGAGATGGAGACATTATTCTGCCCCTGTACAAAGCATTGGTCAGACCACATCTGGAATATGCCGTCCAGTTTTGGGCACTAGTTCACATAAAGGACATTGTTGAATTGTAAAAAGTGCAGAATAGGGCAACTAAATTAATAAAAGGAATGGAGGAGCTCAGCTATGAGGAGAGCTTAGCTGAACTGAATCTATTCTCCCTTGAGAAAAGACATTTAAGGGGGGAAATGATCACCCTGTATAAATATATAAATGGTCAATATAGAGAACTCTCTTCCCAATTATTCACTTTGAGATCATTACAAAGAACAAGGGCACTCTTTGCGTCTGGAGGAAAAGAAGTTTAAGCTCCGGATAAGGAAGGGATTCTTCACTGTAAGGTCTGTGAAAATGTGGAATCGGCTCCCTCAGGAAGTAGTTTCAGCAACTACTAAAGATTGCTTTAAGAAAAAGCTGGATGTTTTTCTAGAAGTACAGAATATAACTGGGTGTTAAGGCTTTAAAGTAAAAATAACAGTGACTGTTGATCCAGGGAACATCCAATTGCCTCATGGAATCAGGAAGGAATTTTTTTTCCCTGTTGAAGCAAATTGTACCAGGGTTTTTTTTTTTTGCATTCCTCAGGACCAAACTATGTCTTATAGGGTTTTATATCTGGGATATGTTTTTTTCCCCAGTGGTTGAACTTGATAGACTTATGTCTGTTTTCAACCTAACCTACTATGTAACTATGTAACATTCATTTTCCAACTCCTTTAGTTATTCAACCCCATCTAATCCCATGCAGAAATCCACTGATTCTCCAGTTGTTGGAGAACAATTATTTATTGGTATAGGATTTTTCCAAATGTTTACAGTTATAAAGCATACTTCAAGTGCCCCTGCTAAGCAAATAAACATTTATGTACAACAGTTGTACATGTTTATTGAAAAGTCTTTCAGCAGTTGGATATACTTACAATTTTTTAATGTTTGTGGCAAAGCACAAAGCCTAAAGCCTAAAGCAGGCACAGGATCTATAAATATCTGAAATATCTAGTGGTTTTTAACAGACCTTTAGTACTTCTCCATCATCCTGGCCTCAACAGTGACTTGGAATGTGATTCATTTTTTTTGGTAACAAAGCAAACATAAGGTATGTTAGTTATGGGGAGCTGTTAATGTTCATTATTAGTTATACACATTTTTCTAGAATATGGCCAAATTTATTAAGGCATGTGAACAAACTATGAAAAATGTTTAGTTTAACTTAAGTGTAACAAAGCTTTGGTCAGCCATTGTCCTAGATCTATTGTCATTCATTGACTGTTCAGATATCACTGTAATGCACATTGTTTATTCTATATTAAAAAAATTCAGTCAGGGAAGGGTGATGCCATTATTTGGAAAATCAATGGAGTCCTCCTTAGATAAAAGACCCATATGTTGTTTAACTACCAGCAGCTAAGAAAAATCAACAAATGGGTGAAATTTGTAACCTTTAGCAAACACACAGCAACCACACAAAAATGTGGTAATCTAAAAATGGCTAAATGTTAATTATACTTATTATGGTATAATCTCTTTTTTTTTTGTTTTTTTTTTTGACAATTACATAAAATGCATACATAAATTGTTGTAGATAAATCATTGTTGTGGGTGCCTTATTTTCATTTTTAGTGCACCCTCTTCTTTTAAACCCTGCAAACAATGACTGTCCTGGAGAATATTAAACACATGTTAGAAATGCAATGAACTCCCTTTTCAAACAGTCATCACACCCAATACCTTCTTCATAAGGATGACCTGACATCACAATTGATTAGTTCAAGTAAAAGAACCTTAATTAGTATTGTTTGTAGCAGGTGATCACATTGTGATCTGTGGGTTTGTGCTATATTGATTTGTTTATCTACTGGATATTTTGAGTGATGGCCACTTTGAACTGGAATGCTTACAACATAGCATAGTACAGTGTAAGAGTAATGGGAGTTGTTCTGGAATCAGCTTCAATTCATATTAACCAATGTTTTATTTTAATATAATAAATATTCAGGGTTTTTATAATAACTTTGTTTGTGGTATTAGTCTTTTCCTGTAGTGTGTTTGCCATTACTGCTTGTTTTCAATATTGTTAGGAAAGGGTCATGCTTAAAGGGAATCTGCCATCAAACTAAATGCCTTTCAGATGGAGTTCTCACTCATTGTGTAAAGCAGAATGAAATCTCTGGAATACCATAATGGGTTGAATTTTTTCATGGAGATCAGTAGCACAGCAAAGTATATTAGCAATAAAAACTCACTGTCATAATAGCTAGTAGAAATCAACAGAACATCTTCAACATTACAAGAACAAGTCTAGTTGAATGTGACCAACTAATAATAGATATACAGTAGCCTGAAAAAAAAGAGAACCTTCACAGTCACAGCCATAATGTTCAACCCAAAACGAAATGATTTAAATCATTTTTTACATTATTTTTTAATGCATGAATAGGTTCTCACTGGCTTCTTGATAATTTTGTTTTTAATGTTATGCAATGTACCAACCGAAAAGAAGCACAGCCATGGCAATATATGCATTACACTTATTATGCTGAGAATAAAATCAGCATTTGTCTTAAACAAGAAGCACTCTTCTGTTACCATCACTTGTGTCATGTTTAGCTGCAACTGTGTCTTTTCATTTGGGGCATGATTGTTTTAGGATATGAATATTTGACAGACCAGTGATGGGTGGCACATGGATTCCTAAGGCAAGTACAGAAGCGTTTGTGTAAATGAATAGCTGTGTAAAATGAAAACAAACAAAGATAATCGGTATGACAGCCCAGGGACTGATTTTGTTGGGGCTGTTCTTTTGAAATGTGAAGCTGGAGTAGTTTGCTTAGAGAATTTAATCAGCCACACCGTATTTCTGCCATTATTCCCTTTGAGAGTCTAATAATTTAATGTCTTATTGATTCATCGTTCTTAGCTTATTGTATAACTCAATTTAAAATCCTGCACTGTGGCAATTTTATCTTCAGGAGCCATTACTGAAGGAATTTATTTGGTTTTGATGTTGAATTCTACAATGGAATGACATAAATGCAGAGAAGATGCAAGCATGGATAGAATCATACAGAAATGCATTCGCTGTCTAGCTTATTTAAGCAGATAAATGATGACAGCAAGGCAGTAAGAAATGAAAAACTATCACAAGTGATGTAGCCTTTATTTTTTAATAGCACTTTCCTTATTTCCATTACTATTTTTCCTGCTAAACTTCATTTGTCACAGACCATTTTTCAGGATAATAATATCATTGTGTTTAAAGGGGAAGAAGATATTGATAGCCTTGGAGAATTAATTTTAATGTTTCTTCATGGCCAGATTGAATGAAAGCAGGTGCAGCATGGATTGCCAGCATTTGTCTGGCACAGAGTGTGGTCTTTGTCAATGAATGAAGATGTGTTGCTTTTCATCAGTAAAAAGGTGGCTGCCCCCATCACTTCAATATTTGTTGTCATTATGGTCATAGACGTTATTGTCATACAAGTATGATCTCTGTAAGTATTTCCATTTTTAGACATTTGACACAACACAAGTTTCTCATAGATTTCCAAAGCAGGCAAAAATACTTTCCCCTGCCTGTTAACTATGTTAGTTCTATTATTTTACTAAAGCAGTATCACACTTTACAACACTCATCTTGAAATACATTCCTTAAATACATTGTTTGCTCAAAAAAGTTAGGTCCTTCAGCATCCAGCTATTGTTTTTAAAGCTGACTCAGAAAATAACATTGTTGCCAATAAATTGCACTTTCATAAGAGATCTCATGAATAAAAAACATTTAAATAGAAACATAATATATTCTTGTTGCTATACACAATATGAAATTCACAAGAATCCTCAAGATGTTTCACTAACCTCTTCACTAGACATATTATTTCAACCCCTTAGAAGCCACAAATGCATTTTTATAATATTCATCTCTCACAAAATATAAATCCAAATGTACTATTTTGAAAGTCATTACAAGTTTTGTTTTACTAGATGAAGAATAGGAATTAATAAAGACATGAAGTAGGTTGGTTGGTAAGGTGATAATACTATCCATGGGGCTTGACACCAGGTGTATTCCATATGTTTTATAAAAATCTAAAAAGGTCCTCCTGTAAACTGGAGAAAAATCTAGATATTTGCCATTGTCCAGTGAGACTTGTTATTGATTTGTTATTGTAAGTTAGGTATTTCAATAATATAAAGACCCCTTTTGCCAAAGCTTTGAGAACAGAGCCCATAGCATTTATATTTTGAACAAAATACATTTTTTGAACAAATACAAGGCCAAACAACATTTAGTGGAATGGCAAAAATATGCATGAAAGAATTCTTCTTCTCAATCCTTTATCCTAGATTTCTGGAACAAGAAAATGAGAATGACTAATCAATATATTTGTCAAGTAAAATAACTAGACCCTTAGTGCAATAATACTTATTTACAACATAATAATAATACTATAATAAGCAATAATACTTACCTTTACAACATTATTTTGAATACCTCTCTTAGATTCAACAACAATTTAAAGACCAATATTGAATGAATAGGAATAGAACACAACGTCTGTTTTTATCCATGGGCAAAAGTACCAGGATCATGTGTTGATTGTTTAGAAAAATTAAAGGCAGTAAGTGTTTTGGTGATATCTCATCTAAAGCAATACAGTAGTAAATTTGATGGGATCTTGAATTGGTTCTCTTGTGGGACACAATAAATAAGGGCTGATGCCTGATTGTGATTGTGGGGATTGGGCAGTTGTCAAATTTAGTACTATATAAAATATATAGTGGGTAAATAAAAAGATAATCTCTATCAACATCTTAGCTAAAGAAACATTTTTTTATATATCCCTCAATTTGACACAAGCATGCTGTAAAAATTTACTCCCATTTAATTTTTTTGATACACAGTCCAAATGTTTTTTTGGTAAGATGGTATGGCTCCCACACAATGGTGTTCTGTTGCCCAGTTACAGTTAGACAAACAATCATAATACCATACTTTGGATGTGAGATGTAGCATAGTAGTCAGTAATCATGCAATCAGATTACCATTCAGGTTATCACACCCTCCTACTTCCTAGTCATCTGAAACATGGCATGTAGGCTGGGTGTGGGATACCAGTTTGTGCAGGTAGCATTCATGTACATAGTCTTCATGATGAATGATGTTGCTTGTGGAGTAAGCATTCTTACTAACCTGTTTGGGTTGAAGTCCATAGAAGTCTAAATGTAAAGCCCCAAAAGGGTATTTGTTTTAGCCCTTGGAATTTTTTATTTAGAGTATCCACTGTATGTACCTACCAGTCTTCATTGCTTACATGGCCTATACTGTTTGTTCTATTTTTTTTAACAGTTTATTTACTGAATAAACTAAGGATGAGTTACTGTACCAAATAATAAAGTAAAATGTCCTATTATCCTTAATTGAAAAAACTATTTGACTGTATTAAATGGTTCCCCTGATGTTTTGCATTATTTGGGACCCAAAATGGAGATATAGAATATATAACGGGCAAAGTTATGTATATAAGAGTTACTAAAGCCCTTGCAATTGCCGGCATTTTTTTTTTTTTTGCTGTTTAAGTAAAATTAATAACCTTCTGTTAATTTTATGAATGGTAACGTTGATTTGATGTTCCTTTTCTGAATGAAGACTTATAAGGTTACTGATGTGCAACAAGATATGATAAATGTAGATAGATAGATAGATCGATATAGTATATAGATTAGATGGATATTATTAGTGGGCAAAAGACATCTTGTTTCATCTATATTACCTACTAAAATATTTAACTGATTGCTTGATATTATTCATAGTTTGCTGTGGCAGCTAAGGTAATGCACAGTCTTTTTTATCAGCTTATGAACTGAAATATGCAGACATGTATTATGACATATGTAGTTCAGTTTATGTTTTAATTTTTTTTAATAAAGGCTTCTTTAGCAAGCACAACCATAAAGATCATAGAAGGTTAAAAAGTCATTTAAGTGGGAATCCATCCAAACCATAAGGCAGAAGTTTAGGCTATGTTTTCAATAATGTTTTTCTAATGTCTTGTGTATTCAGACTGCTAAATCTTTGCTCCAGATTTCCATTATTGGCTTATAACTATAGCCATAATACAGCAAAGCAAAAGATTTAAAAGAAATAGCAAAATCTCTTTTCTCGCTTCAACAGAAGCATGGCAAACAAATTTCTACCCAAAGTCCCTGGTACATGAAAAAAACTGGTCATTTGTCAAATTGGTCATTGAATGCAATACCCCCAGTCAACTCTGTATAGGAAATATAGTTTATGATTCCCTGACAGTAGCCCTCGATTGTCTCCTAGAACATACAGGTTATAAGATCAATTGAATCTCTTCAGGTCTATTGCATGTTCTGCATGTAGCCAGGAAGTTGAAAAGTGACCACTGCTATGACCACTGCTATCACAAATTAGAAGTTTCTGTTACACTGTATTGTCAGTTATAGCTAAAGTTCTCCAACTGCGCAGGGAATAAAAACAAAGAAGTCTTGTTATCTTTTTTTTAGTTCGAATGACAACTGCACTTGTCAGCAATTTAAATGTTATACCTTTTTTTCACACACACACACACACATATATATTTATATATATACAGTTGACATAATATATATATATTACAATTGACAAATTTGGCAACCTCCAGCCCTGAGGAGTGCTGGATTTTCGAAAATTCAGGATTTTTGAAAGTTATACTTACCTCCACACACAAGCCAGCCTTCCTCTCGCAGCACCCGCGGACATTTGGCACAGTTCCAGATAGCAGACAGCAGGGATGTCTCAGCATGTATTTAGTGTAGTAAGACCAAACAGCTGTTTCTGCAGAACAGTGCCATCAAAACATAAGTGGCCAAAAAGTGTACTACAGTCCCTGTATTGAAAATGCAATCCAAAATAATGCCTGAAAACTGAAGGAACCAGATTATCGATGGTCGGATTTTCGATTGTCAACTGTATATATATATATATATATATATATATATATATATACCATTCAGATGCACATTTAGACATTCCTTCCACTATATTTTGTTTACATAGAAATTATTTTTTAACAAGAAATTAGTTTACATTAATTTACTAGTTCTAAGGAAACTGACCTCAATGTTTCACATTTTTGCTTTTTTTGCAATATTTTTAGATACAAACTAGCTGATTACCTGGCATCGCCCGGGTATAAATTTATTGCAATCTTATATTATACAGGAAAAGGAATCAAATAAAGCTACAGTGTTAAATGAAAGAAATGTTTTACAGGTTTTAAAAGTGTAAGTACAATATACAATTAAATTAAAATACAAATAAATTATCCTAAAAAAATGGCATATGTTCCATAGCTGTTTTAAATGTTTTAATAAGAACTGTACTGTTCTTTAATAGGAACAATAAGATTGTGCTCATGAAACATCCTTTATAAATTTAGGACAATCTGAAATTTGTTTCCCGAGATGTAGGTGCACCTCTGGTCAGTTTCTATTAGTTTGTTTTCAATAAAATATAGTTGTAGAAATTTTGGTTGTTGATCTGGCAGTGGAAGTAATGATCCCACTTTATGGTAAATTTGCCCTTGCACCGTGAATGTGGATGGAAATCCAGGCTGTTGAACAACTGATGTGGCACTGAATGATGTCATTTAGAAACATGATTGTATTTTCTGATGTTTTTAAGAAAATCCTTTGACTCAGAGGTATTTGCTGATGTGTAATTCCAAAGTTCTTGTGGTGGTGTTTCCAGTTGGCAGAGTCACGCTGTTGTACTGCCTCTGAAGCTCTAGATGTAGTAGCTCTCATGCGCAGCGTGGCAAGTCTTCTATTCCTGTCCTCGGGATTTTCTTGTCTACGTTGTTGTTTCATTTTTTTCGCTTTGATTGCACTCGGTCAATTGCCTTACGTTTTCTCAAAGGCATTAGTACAGTCTGGAAATTTGTAACAGAGTCTAAAAAAAAGTATGTAAAATATAATCACATATATAGAAGATGGATAAGTAAAAGCCACATTGTCACTGAGCAATACATACACACATACATACATACATACATGCAAAAAAACCTTTGACATATACCACAGCACTGTACAAAGATCAGCTGTGCACTCACATGAGTCTCAGTCATATGTCTAGCAAGTTTGTTTAAAATGTGTTGATGCATTTCTGAGTGATGGTGGAACTTAGCAAGTTTGGTTGAAATGTCTCCATGCATTTCCTAGTGATGACATACATACAAACATACATACATACATACATACATCAAAATATAGCCCTGACATATAGCACAGCGCTGTACAAAGATGACTGGTGCACTCACATGAGTCTCAGTCATAAGTATAGCAAGTTTGGATGAAATGTTTCCATGCATTTTCTAGTGATGGAACATACACACACACACACATTCATACAATTTTATATATATAGATTTCTAGTTTCCCTCTGATATAGTTTAAGATTTTTAATTTGATTCCAAGCTGTTGACAATTCTGAAAAAATCTCTGCATGTTGTGACCATGTGCAGAGCTAGAGTCAATATGTCACATAGTACCAAGGTTGTACTTCAAATACTATGGTTTAGAATGCAGACATATTAAAATGTGAGCAGCCAAAAGCTAAATTTTACAACCAAGTTTTAAGCTTATCCCAACAAGTGCACCAAAAAGAGAATACATCCAAGGTGTTTTAGTAGCACATCATATGATCAGTAATTTATAACAGTTATTATTCCAGCACTCTTATGTTGACCCTGTTGATTCTATTACTACTACTAGCAATGCAAACATAGATAAATCAATTATTTCATAACCTCAGAATAAGAAAAAGTATATTTATGTTTTCTTATGCATGTAAAATTACACTTTTTTGTTGAGTTAGATCTTATGCTTGTTTTTTACTAATTTTTGGGTGGTTATTCTAGAAATGACCCCAATTTTTGCTGTTACATCCACTTTTTATGATATAGGGTACCCTCCATTTTTGTCAAAAAACATAAAATTTTACATAAAATGAAAAAAAAAAATACATAACAGTATTACATAACAACATAAAATGTACTGTTTATTTAATTTTTTTTTGTTCATACAAAGGATTTATTGTTACTCATTTTTCATCATGACATTTTTTTACAGTAAAACATTTGAAAATTAATCGGGTAAGCAGTTAAGGTAAACATTTATGCCCATAGCTTTTCCTTGAGTGTTCAGTGTTAGGACGATCCCGCCGGATGCTCCAACAATAGTCCATAGTCCATCCACCTTGATACCGTCCTTCCAAGACCATCAAACCTTGGTGGAATAGTTCACCATGCTCATCACTGACTGTAACAACGTTTTCAAGGAAGTTAGAAAGATGTCTATGCAGAAAATGCACCTTGAAGCTCATATTGCAACCAAACATTTTGTAGCTCTCCCAAGAGTTTCTGGACAATTTCTGTGTAATTATTTGCTTGTGTGTTTCCAAGAAAGTCCTTGACAATGGAATGTGTGGACCATCAAACACAATGGCCTTTATTTTTTTCAAATGACAGGCTAGGAAATGCCAAAATGAGGTACTTGGAACAGTCTCCTTCAGTTGGCAAAGCTTTAACGAACTGCTTAATCAGACCCAGTTTCATGTTCAGAGGTGGGAACATAATAATTTCTATCAACAAGTTGCTCATGAAGAATGTTTGAATCACCTGGTTTTAGGGCAGATCTTGGAGGCCAATTCCTTTCCAATCAATGCCTCTCACAAGCTCTGCTGTCCCACATGCACAGATAACAGGAATACTTAGTGTTCCACATTGCTGACCAAAAGGAAGCAAAAGCACCACTTTAAGGTCAACACAAATGACCCAATTGTGTTGGTGATATTGCAACAACTCAATGACTTTCTTTATGTCTCCATATTCTTCACGAATAGAAACTGAATGGCCAATTAGGACTGACCCAATTATAAGGCCATTTTGAAGGAGAACACACTTTAAACTCCGCTTTGAGCTATTGATGAATAGTCGCCATTCAGTTGAGTTATTGATTGAAATTCCCAATTCCTCCATTAAACCAGGTATGTTATGGCAATACACAAATCCCCTGTCAGTTCTACAGTACTGCAGAAATGCAGTTTCTCTGGTTTGACAGTACAATACCTTTGTTCATTTCTTAAGTAAGTTTTTCTCACGCAGTCTTGATGCTAGGAGTTCCCGAAGCCTTCTTCAATAGTACAAAATCACATGCCAAATCACTCAACTCATGCTGATTAAATTCCTTACAAATAGAGTCCACTTCAATTTCAAACTCTTCATCATTGTTGTTACCTAGTTCATCACCATATTCATGTTCTTCAAGAGAGGGTAGTGTAACAAAAACCGTCATTGGGATTTCATCTGAATGAGCCACTGGGCGTAAAGCTGATGGTAGACTAGGATACTCTATGTTACATTTATTTTTCCTGTTATATCCTGAAGTTTTCACTATACAAAAATAACAGTCATTGAAAAAATCTGGTTCTCGCCAAACCATAGGTATACCAAATGGCACCTTATCACGTGTTTTCCTTTTGTCCACATCCGTAAACCCTCCATACACTGTTTGCACACCTTATGAGGGGCCCAAGACTTATCTTGATCACCAAGATTACCTTGGAAATATGCCAAAGTGGCTTGCTCTACAAATGTGCTGATGTTCGCCCTTTGACTGGTGAAACTGCCACAGATATAACAAAATGAATCAGGGTTGTTTAGGCAATTACAACAAGAAACAGCAGAGCCAGACATGATCTGAAAGAAAGGAAATGCGTATGTAAGTAGAAAAATAATTTTTGCTTATTCAGTACGTAGAGCAGCGCACAACCTCTGACTACACTGTCTTGCTTGTAAATGAATAGCCTATACAAATCCACGCTACAGTAATTGCATTAATATAAACAGTGAGGAAAAAGAACCTGATGTGATAGAAGAAAACCAATAGCACTTTCAGAATCAACATACCTATTTTAGTGTAAATAAGTTTAAAAATTGAAGTCAACAAAAAATGTGTTCAAATTTGTTATCCCAGTGTTATTGATACATTAATTTTTGATACATGAGATTTACATTATAAATGCTAAAAAATAAATCCTAATAAAGCCTACCCCAGAAATGTCAGATAAATATAAAAGAAAAAGAGAAAAGGGACAGGTTTTTTTAGGCAAGATAATAGTTATTATTAATATATTCAGTGATTTATATTCATAGCATACAACACACATATCATACAGTAATATATAATAAGGTTAGGTGATCCGTTCCTATAATTTCATATTGGAAAGGGGAGGTCACTAATGGGACCAAATAAACTAGACACAACATAGGGATGTTTGTGTTAATGCTGTAAAATTTACTTAAAAGCTTCTTTTTTTCTGTCTAAACAGATAGTTTCTATACCTTGGCTTCTTCAGTGTATTTCATGATTTATATTTTATCCCTCTAAAATATGGGCACTTCACTAGAATTTTTTTAGAAATATTGAGCTTTTTTCTCACCCGAGTTTTAGGAGTTACAGAAACACATGGTAAAGTCACCTATGCCATGTGATAATCAAAAGCCATGATCTGCAGTGAGCATTGTAGCTAAAGTAACACTAAAACACTAATACATATGAATATTTTACATATATTGCTTATATTCACCTTTGTAACATACAACCTTTGGCTGAACCTGACATAGAGGTTTAGATCTTACTTGTTTAAACAGTGTTAGTGAACAAACCTTGAAATGACCTGACTACATTCTACACCTCACTGTTATTGATATGTGTAGTTTATTACCAGTTCAAACCCTTACCATATGGCAAATAACTGCTATGTTTAATAGTAAATACACACTCTCTAGATATTTTATAGTTGAACATTTTTGCAAATATATTATATATGATTAGGATCAGCAAAACTTATAATAATAACCAATAATTGTCTTTCCTAGCTCTTTTTTATAATTTTATTCAGTTAGATAATTAACAAATTATACAATATGCAATATAGGACAGAACGTTATGATTATGTTGTGAGCAAAATTATTGATTAATAATGTGTCCAGACCATCCTTTTTAATTAATTTCAAAACACAGTGTGTGCACCATTTATCCACATAAAAACATTTCTATAATTTTTTTATATTCAAAGCATGTAATGCCTGCCCACCAATGATAATTTCCATGGTTTCTTTGGCTAAGTAAGTGGGTAAACTATTTCTTGAAAGAATAAAAACATTTGTAATTCAAGTTCAAGATCATATGGCTTTAAACAGAGAAAAAGCCCTTTCATGTGACCAGTATCTGCAAATCAGTTGTTCATAGGCAATATTTGTATGTGGGGATCAGTGCAACCACCACATCACACCTATGTCTCGAATCTCAAAGCATGCACAATCTTTACAAATCAAAGGCTTTGTTGAGGCTGCTCGTGCCATAGGGACCTCAGACACTGCTTTTACTGGCTTTAGCCTTTAAACATCACTATTAAGCCCCAAAGAAGGAAGAATTCTTTTGGATCCTAAAATGTATTTGTTGCTGTTGGACAACAAAATGTGGACTCTTTGACAAAATGGCATGGAACTCCCTTCTATATCTATTTGTTTGACCACAAATTGTTGTCTGCCACTATCTAATTAAAATATTGGTGCACTGTAATGCAATGACATAGCTAAAGTTCAGGCACTTAGATATAAGTGCCGTGGGTCAAGAGCCTTGGCTCTCCAATCAGCCAGCTTAGAAAATTCCTCATAGTGCCAAAGGTTGATCGGCCCTGTCATTCCTGTCTCTCCTCCCTATTGGTCCATAATTTGGATGAACAACCCCTCTGGCCAACAGAAGATCACAGCAGCAGAAAGTAATAGGCTTTCTTTTAACAGTATTGTTAAAAGGTCTGGAGTTTTAGAGGGGCAGTAGCGTTCATGTAGATGATAAGACTATGATTTTGTCGATAAAAAGACCACAATTACCTCCTGGTGTCTGCTATTTGTGTCTGTGCTCAGAGACTAGTAACTGGAATCATTTAGATCTCCAAGACATTAAGGCTGATTCATCAAGCAAAATCAGAAGCTCGCTTGCGCATTCATATTCGCGATCCAAAATCTGAAGCCTTCGATCAATCTATCAACTAAATTTCAGGCGCTGGCTTATTCGTGACTTTCCGCAGGCTAAACCTCAGCTTTGCCATCGGACTAGATTTTCCCACAAAAGTCACAAGCACACACGCGTTCTTGTTTGCTTCTATAGATATATATGTATATGTGTATGTGTGTGTGTGTGTATTTAAATATATTTATAAATATTGTAGTATATAATTATATATATATATATATATATATATATATATATATATATACACATATAGAAAATACTTTTAACATTAAATCCTCCTCAACCTTATTTTATTTTTTTAAATAATAGAATATCTGTTTACTGGTGTACCTATCTAAAGGATCATATGAATCAATGATTATGAAATGTCCAATTGCAGAAAAAAAACAAACAGCCAATTTTGACAGACTGCGCAAGTGTAAATTGCAAGTGAATTTCAATCACCTGTGCGCTTAAATTTGAGCATATATAAGGGTGTTGTTTAACTTGCTTTTTTCTTGTGTCTTTTTTATTTCTTGGAGGGGCTGTTGTTTTGTGTGTTATCCTAATTAATCTATGTTGCTGCATTTGATACTTTGCTTACCCTTTAGCACAATAGCTTCTTTTTTATTTATTTTTTTACTTTGAATGTTTTAATGTCTATTTTACAATTTTGAAGTCAATGTTAATGCTATGTTATGGTGTTTGTGGCCATATTGTTTGAGTATTGCACAAATCTGCCTTTATTACCACTTTTCATTGTTTGTCCTGCATAAATATTTTCTAATCCAGTTTTTCACCTTTGATAGGGAAAATTGCATATTGGTTTGTTAAGTATTTTTAAATGCAATATTTGTTGGGGCATTTTTTAAACTATTTTGGCTTTACATGGAAGTGTGGGTTTACATGTGTTTTGTTTGTTCTTTTTAATTTTTTTGTCATTTAGTGTAAATTTAGTGATGTGATGTGTGTGTTTTTTTTGTTTTTATGTGTTTTTATATTTTATTGTGACCTTTTAGCAAATGTTTCTTTTGAATAAAGTTGTTTGTAAAATGTAGGTGTTTGTTTTTTGGGGGTTTGTTGTTATGTGATCTCCAATCTCTCAGGACACACAGTTTAAAAAGACAATTGTGATTGTTTTTAAGCTGTTCCTTTCTCTGAATTATTTGTAAGGCTAAAAACAGCACAATTGTCTTGTTAAAGCTCAGTTGTTTGATGCGCATAGTTGTGCGCCAAACTTCAGTGTGTAGCTCATAGTTTTGCACCAAGGCGGACCTGCTATGTGCGCCTGAACTGTGTTTTATCAGTTGAAAAATGCACAAAACATTGCTGAAGAATTGCTAAACAACAGAAACTGGCATTACAAACCAGGCACAAAAACATTGCAGCAACAGATGAAACTAACAATGAGGATTACAAAAAATCACATCAATGCATACCATCTAAGCAAACTTACTTAATCAACCGTTCACTAGAACTCGGGCCCGACTCGCGGTAATAGAGCTTGCTGACCGGCGCGTAAGTACGCACGTCGAGCATACGCGCATTTCATTCATAAATCAGGGTGTCTGACTAAACTATCCTATCTATATTGTATTTCTATTTTTTTACCGGGTGCCATCTTGAATTCAAATCAAAGCTATTAACAGACAGATCAATGCTCTCATTAAAACTAGAAGAGTGGTATTTTACAAAGCACTGGCTCTTAAAGAACCAATGTTTGCACAATTTAGAGCAGATGGCAGTGGGCAGTACTAAACTGCGAACTCCTGCCTCGAATAATTGTGTGCTGCCAGGGGTGAGCAGCTATATGTAGCCTGTCATACAAGTAAGTTCAAGGATGTGAGGTAACTATGAACCTAACTATTAATAAACTGAGATATAAGTTAAAAAGCCTAACAGTGCCTACTATCCTGCAGCAGCTGTGAAAAAAATTTTCAAGGAATGTGAAGCAAAAATAAAATTATTTCATTATGCACAGAATGATGCAAGTAGATAATTGGAGATTAAAGTTGAGAAAAAGCCTTTGACCCGTATTTGAAATTTTCAATCATGAATATGGGTCGAGAGTTTCAAATTTTAAATAAAAGTAAACAGCTGATAAAATATAGAGATAGAAAAAGGGCACCGGGAACCCAGGGATGGAGAATAGGTTGATCTGGAAAGGTAAAAATATGAGTATACCCTGTGGAGCCATCACTTTATCTTGAGAAATGGTTCTTGAGTAAGCCAAGGCACAAAATTTTGTCAACAATGTCTATTCTAGGCTGAGCAGTGAGAATTTCAATGTATTCCCATCTTTAGTCTACACTTCTATTTGGGGATTTATTAGAATAATGGTTTGTGATAAAATAGAGATAAAATCGTGCTTTAACTAATGGATAATTGGATAAACCACAATGAATAAATATACATATACATATATAAAAAATAACAGCAAAAATGTCAAATGAACACCCAAGAATAAAGTAAATCAATGGAATATCCATATTTTTATGTACACTGCATATTTGCATTCTGAATTGTGCATATTAGTGTGCTCAAGTTTCTTAAATTAAAAAATTTTCGTTGTTGGTTTTAGGGAATTCAAACATTGGCATTAATAAAATGCAGTATAACGCTTGTTAAATCTTAAGTGCTCCAGGGAATTGCTCTCCGTCAATTCTTTATTATAGCACACTAAACTTACTGAACTAGTTACAATATTTTCTCTTTAACATTAAATATTAATCAAAGATGTTCAGTTCATTCAGATGCATGCACACATGTCTGTTTGTTCATCATATTTAGTCAACAGCTGCATAATAGACTGCAGAAAAGCTTGAAGCAAAGCAGAGTCTATGAATATTAGATTGACATTAGACCATAGATCAGAAGGTCTAAAATGCCAGTGCTCCTTATCCAGCATACTGTACAGAAGCTCATTAAGATGAGATGCAATAAAAAAAACATTAACATAACTGCCACACTGTCTGATTTTAATTTATTTATTTTTCTATGTGACTGAATTTTCAAAGCATGAAACTTCAGGTTATATCAAACGTAAATGTCAGGACAGTAAACAAAAAGTACACATTTAAAATAATATTTCTTAAAGCTTCAGTCAATCCAGAATCATTATATAAATTGCAGATTGTGCTTACTGATCTGGAAACCTCACTAGATACCCCACTAGAACACAAAAAAGCTGTAGGATTACTGGGACAAAAGGGCATAAACAGCAATAAAAACCAGAGAGGCTTTAGTTATTTATAAAAACCAAAGCCCCCATATTAACAGAAACCCTTATACTGTTCGAAAAATTCTTTCAAATTCTTTCTGTGATTCACTTTTCTTTTTATGGCATGCTTATGTGCCATGTCAGGTTCATGATTACAAATTAATTTATTTTCCTCAGGGCTACAGTTCTTTTTCAGCATTTATTAGCAGCGTTGGTCTACACAAGGAAAGGAATAACTACTTTAAAGCTTTTGGAGCTTTTTCCTACTTTGATCCTGTATGAATTGTGCTGTACAGCTCTACTGAAGTCACAGAAATATATATGTCATAATTGTTATAGTATTATCTCTATTTTTACTTTATAATAGTGGTGCAGTGTGTCTGAATATGACTGAGTACTCCAATAGACCCCAGACTATTACCATCCTTCCCAGTGCATTCTGTTACTCCAGCAGTCCTAGTCAGACACTGAAGAAGGGCGGGTAGTGGCAAATAAAGAAAAATATATATTGATCCTAATCAAGAACCTTCTTTTGTAAAGAGAAAGTAATTTTTAATGAAGGTAGGGTATCTTGGGCAAGGTGGTATTTTTTACTCCCATTTTGTTTTCTTCCTTTTGCCTAACATGTCATCTGTCATACATGAAGTGATTGCACAGCAAAGTTGCAGAAAAACCAAATTGTTCAGTTTTTAGTACAGTAAGGAGATTTTGTCACGTTTGCATATATTACCAACTTTTTCATATAATTCATATAGGAGCATATTTATAAATAAATGTAACCATCACCAACCTTTACAACAGGCGTATATGTTATAAGTTACAGGTTATTTCAACTGCAGTAAAAGTTTGGTGAATGTAACATTCAATGTTTAATAAATAGGTACATTACATATTTTTTTTTGTTTTTGATGTAATAGCACAATATTTTCATAACTTTTCATGTACCAAATGTTACCAAGAAAAGCTAATTTCTTTGACAACTTTGCTTCCTGATTTGTTGTTATTTTTTTCTCATTTCTAAATGCATATCACCAAAAAACAAATTTTTTCACTGACCTTGATAGTATGTAATTGGAAAGTGGTAACCATATATAGATAAATTATACAAGAGTTGAAACTCTAAGCTGCAAATCCCTCTAAAAGTATAAGATTAATTGTACTCTATTCTGTTTTAGTCCCAGATCAACCTTAATGTGTGATGAGATCATATGCTTTCTGCTGTGAGCAAATGAACACTGTTTAGCCCTCCTCAGCCACATTTTATCAAGTATCAATTTTTACTTCAACCATGGATAAGTCTACATATTAAAATTTGCAATACTGGTAATTTTTAAATGGGACAACTTATTCCTCAAGTCCACCAAACCCATCATTTAGGCTTTTTTTTATTTTTTATTTTTTTTGGTATTTGGACATACTTTTTTTCAAAAAAATTTTTGTTTTTTAACAACAAATACAAATATTTTACAACAAATATTATGGAAAATGGGGAGTTACATACAACAATAAATTTACAATAAAGAGTTGAACATATCTTTTTCCAATCGTACATAAATTGTCAATAGTTTACATCAGGAAGTTGTAATAACATAATAAACTGATAACATTTACATTAATCAATTTCACTACTTTATGATTTATACTTTATGATTCCTCATTAAAGAAATACATTTGATATTACATTTAACTTCCTCGCATACCCCAACCATATATTTTGATTTAGGGAGATAGTTTAACCATTGTGGCTAACATATAAAAAAAAACAATTTTTAGGAAAAATTTAGGAAAAGGGCAGGAGTGGATAAAAAGTCCGGGGGGGAAGGGGGGGGAGTTACTCTGACTATGTCTTAGGATGAAAGTTAAGATCCCATGTTTTGTGAAAAATTCATTTTAAATTTGACATACTTTAACACAAAATTATGGTGAATGTCCATGTAACCTGCAGCCAAAATTTCTTTATGGGATTTAATTATAGGGCTAGCTCCCTAAAGTTGATTGTGTATGTACTTTAGAAACAGGTTTATATAAAAAATTGTACATATTTCAAATAATGATATTCAAAAGTTTGGGTGGGTGACCTATAATTGTAATATGTTTTACAGAGCCTATTTATTTTAAAGGGGTACAGGTAGTCTTGGGGTTAAGGACATCCGACATAGGGACGACTCCTGGATAAGAACGGTATTGCTCCTGTGCAGGACGGAGGCTTGGAGGGGGGCGGTTTGCATGACTTGCAGAAGAAATCTTTTGCTAAACACAGCTGAGGTTGTGGGTGATCTTAAGAGTGGAGCTGATCTGTAACATCTTGTAACTCTTCAATGACCAAGACAAACTCTGCAGTTGTTTCTTTTTGCATATCAAAGCACAATTTGCTCCAGAAGTTAATGTCTAGGCTCAATAATTTTTTTTTTTTTTTGCTTTGTTTGTGATTAGCTCACAGTGAGTTTATACAGTAACTGACACCCTGCTACCAAATAATATGTTGAGACAAACATCTGTCCTAATTGCATTTATTATAACTATGTACCTGTCCTGACTTACATACAATCTCAACTTAAGAAAAAACCTACAGTCCCTATCTCGTATGTAACCCGGGGACTACCTATACATTTTATTGTAGGTAACCCTAGCACCTGTACTCCTGATAGTAGCTACCTCAAAATTAGTATTTTGATTTTATAATTAAGCAAGTTGTACATTATTTGTATTGACTAAAAAACTTATTGTGAGCCATCTCACTTGGTATTTAGTTTCTGGAAAGTAAAATGTGCCAAAAATGTTCTCATCATTGGTTAGGAAATTGCGTTTTAGCCAGAATTATGACAAATATTATGTGTGTCTGTACTTGATATAGTTATTTTTTAATTGGTTTTAGCACTTAATCCAGAAAATGTTGTCATTGAATGCACTTAAATTTGCCAGTAAAAGGGAGAGAAATTGAACAGTGTTCAGGAAAAGGGCCCCTAATGTCCACAGGCAATAACTTATAATATAATCCATTTTATTAATTGATTTTAAGAAGAAATCAATTTAAACAACCTTAGACTGCCTAAGGCAGTTTGGAATAATTTGTGCACTGTACAAATTTTAATAGGGATGCCCGAGCAATGAACTCTAGTGACCGATACTTAACAGAATTTCTTACTTTTCACTTGCTTAAAAGGAAATATGGATCAATGCTGGTAATGTAGAATATGCTATTTCTGTAGCAGGAGAGGGCTACAGAAACACAAGATATTTTCATTACTTCTCCCAGAATGCAAGCTTGGTGTGAACAGTGCATTCACATGCTAAACATAACAGGGAAAACAGAAAAAAGAAACATTTTCTTTAGCTTTGGATTTTAATATTCCATTCAAAGATTGAAGAACAAAGGTTTTCCTTGTGTTATTACTTGTATTTAATCTGTTGGGATTTAGGAAAATACAATGAGACAATTTCCAATATGTTTAAATGTGATCTTCCTCTATGACCTCATGTACGTAAGATTTTCAAACACATCACAAAACTATGCACTTCTTAAGAAAGGATTGGCCATAGATGTGGACACCACATTTTAACATCAGATTGATCTAAATGTTTCACACCTGTTAGATATCCAGATTGTTTGAAATATAAAGAACATATTTGGTGACCTCTTTAATAAGGGTCATATCAGACAAGGGATCATGCCACTGGCAACAACTTACCAAAGACAGCACCGCAACCTTCTACAGTACATGTAAATGTAGTTGTGTGGCACACAATAAAACAATCTTCTTTTCTCAAGCACTTATCTGGGATTGATGCTGTAAAATGGTATTAGATCTAACTGTTCCAATGTGTTATTTTGTTTACTATCACATCACTGACTGTCTGGCCAAACCAACATTCTTTGCTTTTTGAAACAATATATTTTATTGAAATAATATTTTTAGCCAAATTCATTGTTGGAGTTCAAACTCCTAAGAGATGGGTGAACGTTTCCACCCTGATGGGCATGAACAGCTCCAAGGACTCAACTTTTAAAGTTGAGATATTGCAACTTTAAGTCTATGATCTACCAGAACCCCCAGATCTTTATCCATTCTTGACTCCCCCAAATATATTCCCCCTAGAATGTATGAAGCATGCATGTTGTTAGCCCCCAGGTGCATAACTTTACATGTATCTATAATAAATTTATTTTCCACTTGGATGCCCAAACAAACGGTACATCTAGGTCTGCTTGTAGATTATAGACATCTTGTATGGACCTAATTCCATTACATATTTTGGTGTCATACACAAAACACTGAAAGTATACTTTTAATCCCAAACTCTATACCATTTATTAAGATTGCACTTTGTGTCTTGCACTGTTAGATTGAAAGGGATGTGACATATTCTAACCATTTGCATTATTCTAAAGGAGCCATCTTGAGTGCATTTGTTAGCATTTATTGGGATGTTAAACAGTAAAGGTCCCATGACTGAACCCTGGGGTACACCACTAATAACCTTAGACCATTCAGAGTATGAATCATTATTCACTACTCTCTGGATGCAGTTTTTAAGCTAGTTCTCTATCAAGTTACAGATTGACTGTTGTAAACCTATTGACCCTAACTTGCATATTACCCATCTGTGAGGTACTGTGGGGTACTCTGTCAACTTCGGTTTTTCTTGGTCATGCTGACTATCACTTGTGGAAGAATTTTGTAAACATTTAGTCCAATTATATATGGATACTGATTAATTTGATACTTCCAAAGCAGAAGCCTTTTTCTCCTCAATCCCATTACCCAATCTACCCCATGACTGGTTTTAAGCCCCAATAATACACTAAATATATTGGTATTTTATTTATTTCATGTAAAAAATGTATACCCATTTATTATCAGGTAGAAATTTGGGTAGAAATACTTTAACAGCAGCAATATGTATGATACCCAAAACAAATACAGATGATACTTTATGGTCAAACTGCAGACCCATATCCCTCTCTAATTTAGATGTGAATTACAAAATTCTTGAGTTTTTAATCTATTTGTTATAATTTAAATAATTTGTGTATCACCGAGAGCACAAAAGGAAGAATGAGACAATTGGGTGTAGAGAGTTTTGACATTACCTTGTGAAAGGCAAATACTTGTGTTTTCATAACCATGTGCAAGGCTGATTTCTGCCCCCAACCCCCTTTCCCCTTTACAATGAGTATTAAAAAGGAACACAGCTTCACAGTATTTGCTTTGCCAAGTTAACGTTACCTACTTCTTTAATAAATAAACTGTGCATTTATTAATACCTCTGCTAGAAAGTTTGATACATTTTTAAGCATGCAAGTTTTGCTTACCATGTAATCCTACATTTCTTTCATGTATTTTATTCAGGAGTTTTTTATGGCTCAAGTGCTAAATAATGAAGTTTTCCATCACACATCACAAATTTCTTACTTGACACATTATAATGATGACAGTAAACATATATTAGTGTTAACAGAATAAAAATGCAAGTTGTTTTTTTTTTTTAAGTGGGACAACCTGATTTATTACACCTTCATTTATTTAGTTACCAAAGTTTTATTGTCTGCTCCCCACTCCTAATCATTTCCCGTAGATTTAATTGTCTTCCATCGTTTGCAGAAATAGGCTTTTTCAAACATTTTGGCTTAGCTCCAAAGGACTGTCGCATAAATACTGAAGATATGCCATATTACAGGAGAAAAAGTCAGCATTTTGGTAAGAATGGTAGTTATGACAGCATCACTATCATGATGTGTCTAATTTCCCTGGAGATGGTATATATCACCTACAGCTTGCCTACTAACTTACAGCTTCTTATAATAGAGTAAAGCTCAGAATACATTTGCGACAAGGATTTCCATAAATTTAGGGACATCTGGTATGATAATTTAGTCTAGTTTTTCAGATTAACCCTAATTAAATCCGTAAGAAAAAGACGGAAACACTTAAACATTAAGAAACATGAGGATAATATAATTCAAGTTGTTATATGGTATTGGTATGATCATTTGAACATTACTGTTTGTGAAATAAGTAGTAGATGTGGCCAGACATGTAAGATTGAGACTGCCACCTTATTATTATTGTTAATATTTTTTTTACTAGACGTTTTAGGTAACTTATATGGTTCATGAACAAATGAAAAATGGATTTCCAAGCTTCACTACATGCTGCAAGGTATTTTGCATTGTTTGGTGAAATCATATACATTTGGATATATTTACAATATGCATATAATGTCCAACACCTTTATTCAATACCAAAGACAACATCTATTGTGAATTGGCAAAAATAGGCACAAGTAGATATGGTTCTATGACTTGCAAAGATAAACATCAAAACTAAAATTTTCTACTCAGCTAAGGGCATTTTGCTAAACGCACATGCATTGCCTTTTGTGTCCGAATGCTGCCATATGCAGCGCATCACATACAAACATAATGCATTCTTCCCTTTTCTAAAGAACACTGCATAGCAGTATAACTTCTAAGGTAAGTTTGGAGTGCCATAAGCAATGCATGGCAATTCAGTGTTCCAACACTTTCGAGTGCATTGTCTGTTTGCATTAATGCAACACTCTAAAGCCGCATACACACGTGCAATTTTTGTCATTGGAAAGGATCTTTCACGATCCTTTCCAACGATAAGAACCGCAAGATGCATGAACAAGTGCTGTAATTACAGCACCGTTCTGCTCTATGGAGAGGGGAGGGGGAGAGCGACGGAGCGGCACCCTGCTGTGCGCTCTCCCCCTTCCCTTGCATTAGGATCGCTCATCGTTCATCGTCCAATAAACGATGCCGACTATCGGGTGAGAAAAATTTGACGTGTATACGCAGCTTAAAAGTCAAAGCAACAGAACAAATAATCCATGTGAGTAAATGGTGTTTTGTTGGTCCCTTTAATAAATGTGATGATTTAAATCACATTGATCAAAAATTATAAAAACAAGCATGTTTGATACTTAACTGGCTTTCATTCAAAACTCATTTTTATGTGTGTACCTCTATTTCACAATTGTTGAGATATTACAGGAAAATGCTGAGAATTGGAATGCTGACCTTCAAAGTCAGTTACATTTGCCTAGAGCACAGGAGGGTTCAAAGACAGCACAGAACACCTGTGTGACAGGTTTTATTTCATTTGTCAATACCCCTATTATCATTCCATAAGATTTGGTAAATATTCCTGGTGAGAAGGACCTTAAAATAAAATGCTTCAAAAGTTCTTACTCCTAATCATGCTTCCCATCATTTTTTTCTGCTTGGTTATGCTTAACTTAGGTATGCTTAAATAATTATCTTTTATTTTTGCACAACTGAATTGTTTAGACTGTGACAATTTTAGTTTGTGTATAACTATATTTGTTCTCTTTTATATAGATGTAGATACCCCTATTTATGCAGACCCATAGTCATGTACTCATCTGTGCTTACCATTATTTATAGAGATGCACAAGCACTTATCTATCTAGATACATTTTATATTCATTTAACAGTGCACATGTCTTCATTTATTGAGATGCTCCTTTAGAGTTGCAAAAATAATTTACAGACAACCTTACTTTTATTTGTTTGAATACACCTACTCTCTGTTGTAGAAAGATTAGTACTTTAACAATATACACCATATTTATGTAAATGTATTACCATCCTTTATGTAGATGCATATGGCTTTTGCCATATCTCTGCACATGTCTTTAATTGGAAAAGGGCTTCCTAATTCTCTTTTCCCCATCGATAAGCTACTCTTACCGCTATGTTTACATGGTATCGTACATCCATATACATGGACAGTGTATCTCTATAGAGCTGCAATTGGATGTTTTTTTGTCAGCAGGGAGGAGAAGAGAGCAGTTTTTGTTCTTTGTGAACCATTCTGTGTGACTACAGACTACAGAAAAAGCTTTGAATGGCCTTTCAAAAAATATGCTGCTGACCCAGTGAATGCCAGAATTATTTATTGTTTCTACTCGTTTAAAATTATAGCTTATAATAATCTTAGGGTTTAACAATTAAACAAAATAAGGATTTAACAATTGGTTTTTAAAAAAGCCTCCTTTACCCTAATGTGCACCTAGTCAACCTTTTACAGCATTGATTATACTGAAAATCCCCGGAATGTCAACCTATTTAAAATTCCGAATAATTTAAATCATAACAGGAACTTGCAAAAACAGCTCCCAGGGATTGTCTTCCTGTGCATTAGTGGATTGTTTTCTTTTCTGAAATATATATGGGAAAAGTGATTCTATGAATGTCAGCTCTGGTCTGGTCTGCCCAGTTATCTGACCCTATTCGTGCCTAAAGCAGCAATATCATCAGTGTATGAAATTTGATTTTCCTATTAAACATGGAAGCCTCCTCTGTGCTTTGTTTTTTGTTTAACCAACCATATTTATTTTTAATTGGATAGTAGGAGGGAGCCTTGAACTCTGTGAAGATAAGCTTTGCTTTTGCTGAAATTTTCATGATGCTTTGCTCTACAGATTATGAACGTGTGATCTTTAAACATTCAGCAATGTATAATGAAATAGAAACTAAATGTAATTTTGGGTTTCTACCATATTCAAAGAGAATATAGCGTGTGTGATCACATACTGTGTGTGTTTTTATATATCATTATTTTTATTTTTTCCAATAGAACACCAGTAATAAGAAAAACATGCATGCTAAATTCCAGGTATTATCCATCAACACTTTACAGATAATAATGTCACTAATAGTGTTAGCGGTGGTGGTCAAATTTGTGGTTTGTCAGTTCACCCAAAAAATTTGAGTTGATTTGGGAGCCAAATTTTATTTAATCTAAAGTAAATATGGGGAAATTTCTGCTTTATATTCTAGTCTGTGAGGTGCTTGTAGAACAGCTAAATGTGATACATACATTATACACAAGAAAAAGGGAGAACCAACATGTGTGCAGAACGCTGTGCGGCAATAAAAGGGGTGGGGAAAAATATGTATGACCATGGGAAAGGACATTTTTGCATCTTTAAGGGCAACTTGGGAAGATGCCAGTTATTCATTTTACAGCGTAGTGGGGTCTGTTTAATATTTTTTTAAACTTCAACAATAGAATCAGAACTTACACCCACAAAGACACATAATTACAGTATGTTTACCACTGCATATAGTTATTTTTTGCTGCAGATTTGGAAGGTTTTAGGTGGAATTTTGATAGAATGAAGTAGCATAATTTTTCTACTAGGCAAAAACTACT
Source organism: Pyxicephalus adspersus (assembly GCF_032062135.1). Taxonomy (NCBI): domain Eukaryota; kingdom Metazoa; phylum Chordata; class Amphibia; order Anura; family Pyxicephalidae; genus Pyxicephalus; species Pyxicephalus adspersus. The sequence continues at coordinate 95,656,078 of NC_092861.1, forward strand.
GCTTGGCTTTGATTGAATTGTACTTGAAGGTTCTTGGTCTCAGACAGTTAAAAACCTTAGCCAATGACAGGTATATCCTACAGCTCATCAAATCCAGCCAGAAGCTACAACAGGCCAAGGGTCACTACATTTTTCTATTAGGCAAAAATATTTTGAAACAAAGAAAGCCCATTTTTGCTGTCACAAAGACATCATTTATTTGTTTTAGTAATAGAGACTGTGCTTGCATAATACTGAACAACAATTTACAAAATCTGTAATTTATGCTTGATCATATAAAGCAGCATCTCTGAATGCTAATTTCCTATTTGTGATATATGAGGTAGCCTGCCTTATAAAAACCAGGATTGTTTTATTACACAGATGGCTAACAAAGCTCAGCAAGGCATATGGTTCTCTGATTATGCAGGTTCTATCTGAATTTTACATACATTTAGCTAGAGGACACTCCAGCTCCTGCAGCAACAGTCCAAACATGATTGACAGGCTTACTATTTAATTAGGTCCTGACAGATCCAATGATCCACTATTTTCATGCTGCTGATCATGGTTTATAATTAGACAAGCATAACTACTGTGAATATTTGCTTTAAAGAAGACAGACATAATGTGCCAGAGGTTTGACAGCTAAAGCATGAATGTGTTTGGGCTAATGCATTTACATATGGATTACAAAATTGAATATTGATGCAGATAGATAAAAAGGTCAACTATAAGTGTAAAGTGAAAGCCATGCAGGAAGTAAACACCTAATTTTATCTTTTTTTTTTGCATTTACCATTGAAATTGAACATCCCTGATTCGATGTAATTAGGCTGTATTCTTTGAAGATGTTATTTGGTATTTATTTCATGCAGCAAACACATAATACATGTTGTGTAATCATCCTAAAAGATTATAGCAGTGAAAGGGGTGAGGTACAGTACCAACCATTACTGGAAAAATAGGTAAAGTATATACCAGCTAGTGGGAAGCCTGTTTTTGCATAAGATGATGGATCGTATAGTAAATCAATCAAACCTAAATACAATGCTAGCTAGCTCACATTCTGTTTAGGCATCAACATATGTATGTATATATTTATTATTTTCTTGAATAAAAATATTTTTTACTGTGCAATTTTGTATTTTAGATTTGGTGATCTAAATGACTGTATTTAGGAATAAATAGCACAATTTTGTTCATGCATGCAGGAAAAAATCTAGAATTTTTCAAGCAGTCACATTAAGGATTGGCTATTTGGGTAATGTAAGGCAGTGTATAACCATTTGAAGTCATGATTATTAAGTTTAATTGCAGCTTTCTGTATCAAGTATGTAGCCATTGCTCTGCCTTGTGCAACAGGTAACTCATGAATCTTACTGATATCTGCAGAAAGAAAAGGGATATAAATTTGCATTTTTTATTCAGTAATCAAAATGGAAAAGACAAAAATACATATGTGGGTGGTTGCCCTTTTAAATGTATAGATCAGCTGCTTGAAAATTCCTTGTACTAGCAGTGTGACTGATGACTGACTGCTAAATAGGCTTGCTGTCTCTCCCTGTTTGTTCCCTCTGCATGCCATTTTATAAAATGTACACACAATGTTCCTTTGTTGGTGTAATTAACCCACCTGACACACTCTACTCTTTATTGTTGTCTGTAAATCCTTTATTTGTACTTCACAAAAATGTAGGCATGGATCACAATGAGCCTTTTCATACTATAGGATTTCAAAGACTGTTCTGCACTGTTAAACACAAACTTGTGTTTGCATGTAAGGCCAGAAGCATAGTGTAGTGTCATTTATTGGTGATCACTGTTGTGCTGTAAGATAGAACAAACTCTTCTAGATCTTCCTTCTAGGTGTTGCCTTCTGGTTTATAGCCCTTGTACTTTAAAATGAAAGAAATGACACACACAAGCTCAGTGAACAAGGAAAACAGTAATATTGCACATGCACAGTCAATTAATATGCTTATATGTCTGGCCTTTGCCTGGTTTCTAAAGCGTGCCCAAAAAGCAAGTATCCAGTGATTTCTAGTTAGGATTTATTTATACATTGAGACAGGGGTACTAAGAAAGTATGCAGTGTTTCCTTGAAAAAAATAGGGGGGCAGGGAGTAATACCTGCTAGTGTTGTGTTTGTTTGTTTTTTATTCAGGAACCTGTCTTCCTTTTAGACAGGAACCTGGGTGTCTCCTAAAAACCTTGATAATGCCAGACTATACTGGCTTATAGAGGAACATTGGTGACAGAAATTGGACTAAAATCCACCTTGTCCACCACAGTGTTTTCTTTCTTTTATCAATTCTGAGTCATTAGATCACAGAGTACACCAACCTCTATATAATTGATCTCCAATTATTTGCTTGGAAGCGCTCACTCTCCCCAATATCATATTTAGAAGAACATTAGCTACTAGGCTTTCTTCTTGACTTCTTTCTTCTGTTCTGTGCATTGGGGGGACCCTGGTTGTTCAGATTCTTGGCTGTCCTTCCCATTCATATGCACATTATTTAAGTATGCACATGCCTTCCAGAGCTCAGCAGTGTGCAAACAGAAAAAATGGTTTAAACAAAATGCGCTGTCCCTGCTGACAGTCCTATTTAGATCATTGCAAATGTCCCAGTGCATCATGTCATGTTTAGTTTAACAGCCTAAGGATGTGATGTTAGGCGCCTCAATGATTTCTTCTCCAAGCAGCAAGACATAGATACACTGGGCCTGATTTATTAAAGCTCTCCAAGATGAGAAAACATAGACTAACATGGGTGAACCTGGGTGATCAAGCAAACTTTTAATGGATTTGGTGTAGAATTGAAAACATTTGCCAACTAATAGCAAACAACATTTATTAAATCCATTCCAGGTTTGCTGAATCACCCAGGTTCTCCCATGGTAGTCTATTTTGTCCAGTCTTGCAGATCTTTAGTATTTCAGGTAAAGCCAGTCCAAATTTTGTACAACTAAGTAAGCTACGGGAAAAAAAAAATGCTTGTTATTTTGTGGCTTTAGATATAAAACCAGATGGGCTGGGTTTTATTGTCGTATTTTTGGTTTTTCTGAAAATAAGGCTGTTTGTGTTTTTCTTTGCTGGAAAGGCTATGAAGCTGGTTGCAGCTGATTGTAAACCTGCATGCTACCTGTGCAAAGAGTATTGGGACTCATGATGTAACTGCAACATGTACAACAGAACCAAAGCTAAGAGAATAGGCAACACCTGATCTTTATTTAATAGAAGGTTGATCACCAGATACATACCGGTAATAGATGTTTTGCAATAATATAAAAAAATAAATAAAAATAATGGGAAAAAAATAGACTGTGTCTATAACTATATACCAACCACGTTCTCACAGCATGAAGTCAAGTCTGAAGAAAGACATAATATTCATTTCTGCCATCTGTTCAAGCCATGAATGCATTAAAAATTATAGAACTTTGACTTAGTTTTGATGTAACATTTTACTTGTTTTATTTTAATATTTTGCCCATATTTCTATCTTCCTTTAGTAATGCTTTAAATATAATTTCTGTACTTTAACCTGTTATCATAAGCAATTGAAAAGGAGAAAAAATATTTGTTCAAATTTTATCTAAACACCAAGAATGTAGTAAGCGTGTTGTACACATAACCTTTGATCCTACTCCAAATCATCCCTCTTGAAATATCTCATATGTTACTCTAGTTGTACATGTGTTTTTTTTACTATGGCCAAGCATATAAAAGACATTAAAATGTGACTTTTTATATAACATGTATTTTGACATTTATTATCTTGTGAGGAGTATGGTGTTTTAAATGTGATATGTTTTTACCTAATTTTATCAGCATTTAAAGTTCCAACCAATGCTGTCCATGATATAGTAACATTTTATATGAACAGAAAATGGTTGCCATAATTCCACCTTTGAATCGCACATGAGGACTGGAGTATCAGGAAAACTGCAGCATACATTATGCACACATTGATGTCAGGGGCAGATTATGAAGGCACTATACTTTGTAACCTTGTTGACACACTCCTACTCAAATTGCACTTTGCTGTCTTTGTTTTCATTTACTAGACCTTGCCATATGAGACCCACAAGCTTCCATATCCAGAATGGAATGAAAGTATAATGGAAACTGTACTTACTACATGGAATTAAGAAAAGTATTGATTTTACAGGACAGCATTGAAGCAATCCAGCCATAGTTTACATCTAATTCATTTGTATTACCATCAGAAGGTACAAAAACATATTTGCCTAGAGTTGGAGTTCAAAACTGATCTCCAGGAGAATCTAACATAACATCAACCCCTGTCATTTAGCTAAAAATAATTATCTTAAATCCATGTTTACTCACCAAAAAGCCACGGTCATGTAACACACCAGTCCCAAGATTTTTGTCCCCTTCATTTTACAAAGTAAAGTCATTTTTGCAGGTGTACATACATGTCACTCTCAATGTACTGTGGACACTTGCTATTGGATGCCCAGCAGCAGGGTCCTCTCTCCATCCAGAGGTGGTATATCATCAAAGAAGACTGGCCAGCAAAGGTACTCTGAAGCACTGGATCAGCAGTTCCTTGCATCCTAATATAACTGGCAGGAAACTTAGTTATGTAACTGGGAAGACTAAGTATGTATATCTTCCATTTGTAAAGGGAAATAAAACCATGTGGGGTAGATTAGAGATGAATTGGAGGTAGGGGTGGTTGGTTTTTGTGCAGAGGGGCAAACGTTTTACTCAGGCTTTACATTAGGCTTCACGGAATAGACTACAATCGTGACAATCTCTTGTGAAATTACTTGACACAAATTAAGTGTATTCTTCTCTCAGGCAATAAACCAGAACCAAATAAACCAATGCTTATGGTTGGAATGAGTATTTGCTGTTAGCATGTAGTGTTTTGTCATGTCTGTACACAGAAAACTGCAATAGAAACAATGTTAATCTTGCAGCAAAAACTTTGGCAGCTTTTACAAAGTCTGTAGATGCTTTGGTGACACCATGGCATTTTTTGACATTGCATTTTTTTTTTACAGTACTTGGTAGGTACATGTACCCTGTATGTACTGTGCTTTGTATACTTGTTGTGCTTTGAAGGATACCCACTCCTAGTAAAAGTAAAAACAGTACAATGTTTTCTCTTTTCGTAGACAGTTTGTCTACAATTGTAGATTGATGGACACTTTAAAAAAAATATTTTCAGCCTTTTTCAGCTACATGAGTCTCTACAATTCTTCATCTAAGGGCCTTTTAAATATCTTTTAATCAGGACTCAGTTCACACAAACAGACAGACCTCTCTTTTGATGAGCTAAACCTGTCAATATCCAAAATATTTTTTATAAGATAGCTTCAAACTGTACTTCTAATCTTAATTTATTTCATTGACTGGAATGCCCAAGGACAGTTACAATCTTATCAAGATGTTATTATTAAGAAGGTTTGCATACTTTTTCCAGACATGAAATTAATAAGGTGTTTTTAGGTACATCTGTGTTCTGGATACATTTAAATGCCTCTAAAGAAGATATTGTTAAGCTTAGGAAACGTTGAGGTCCATTTCTACCTATGAAGTCTTATTGTATAATGTATATGTAGGCTTTTGCAGTTCACATCCAAGTCCATGGTTACAGCAACATTTATCTCTACAATGCTATACAGCAGTTGTCACCAACCTTTTTGATAGCTGGGCCCAGTAACATATAATAACATTTTGACATGGCCCTGGGAAGGTGTTGGGTTAGCATGTTGACAGGCAGTGGAGCTGCTGAGATTGGCTGAGCAGTGTAAGCCTTACATTCACCGTTCTTTCATTCTCAGTAGCTACTGTGTAAGCAGTGTGGGGAGGGCTGCCCGCTGGGGCTGCTGCCACACTGACTAGCTGCAGAGCAGTGTAAGGAAGGCATTTTATGGAAATGTGATTGATGTTCATTTTTATAATGAAATTTTCTTTATGATGTCTGTTTCTGTAACAGTCTTTATAAATGTTTCTATTTTCCATGTGGAAGCCTATTAGGCAAAAGGCTTCAGGAAATGAAACTACAGATTACTGTTGACCACACAAGTTTCTATACCTGTACACTCCCTAAGAGTGACAATGACCCCATAAATAAACAAGCTAACTCTTGTATAGTGTAGGTTCTATCAATACCTCTGTTCTAGGGGCATCTAATATTGATACTGCTACTGTAATCGTAATCAGTGCAATGTATATTTTGTTGATAATACCTATATACACATGTAGATTAGGAAATGTGTATACTTTCTTCTTTTTGTATTTCCTGTGTAAATTAATTCCTGTGTGAATTGATTTTCCTGTGTGAGTCCTGTGTTCAAAAAAACAAACACCCGCTTTTCTTTATTTTAAAATCTCTTTCCTTCTAAAACACATTACTGTATGCAGAAAGTTAACTTTTACTACGCTGGGAACAAAAACCTCATATATGTTTACACCTGTCATTCCACAATGCGAATTGCTGTCCTTTTTAGCAGGCTCATAGACTATGTTGTAAATATTTAATGTAAAAAAACTGCCCCATTAATTATCATCATGGTCTTCTTGAATGATAGCTAAATATTCTTGCATTAAAATCCTCCCTAAGGTATAATCTACTTACAAATCATTACTTACTTTATTCTGTCATACGTATTTCACATCTTATTGCTCTGAGTTTAATTAGGTGTCATTGGATTTTTTTTTACATTGTACAGTATTTTGATGAAACTACATAATTACTAGTCACCTTTAGGGGACCAAAATGTAAAGCAGTATGACTGCCAGAGATACTGTGCTTTACAATTTCTGAACTGCCAGAATAAAACAAGAAAATAGTTTTTCTTTTTAAGTTCTTTTTTCTAAGACAGTATTGCAAGAAATTTTTGGTCCGTTTATGTAAATGGTACATTTTGTACAAACAGTAAATAAAAGCTATTGGAAATAGTCAAATTAATTTATACCAGATATACATTTGGTTAATAGACTGTGGCTGCTTTACTTGAAAAGTTGTATTCTTAAAGAAAATATACTGTAAATATTAAAATATAAACATAAAATATATGTAGTTTCACCTGTCACATAATGAAATCTGCTTTTACATAGTTACATAGTAGGTTAGGTTGAAAAAAGACAAAAGTCCATCAAGTTCAACCACTAGGGAAATAAACATATCCCAGATATAAAACCCTATAAGACATAGTTGGTCCAGAGGAAGACAAAAAAAAAAACCCTGGTACAATTTGCTTCAACAAGGGAATTCCATGAGGCAATCGAATGGTCCCTGGATCAACAGTCTCTGTTATCTTTACTTTAAATCCTTAATACCCAGTTAACATCTGTGCTTCTAGAAAAGCATACAGCTTTTTCTTAAAGCAATCTATAGTAGTTGCTGAAACTACTTCCTGAGGGAGCCGATTCCTCATTTTCACAGACCTTACAGTGAAGAATCCTTTTCTTATCCGGAGCTTAAACTTCTTTTCCTCCAGACTCAAAGAGTGTCCTCTTGTTCTTTGTAATGATCCCGAATGAATTATTGGGAAGAGAGTTCTCTATATGGACCAATTATATATTTATACCGGGCCATTATATCCCCCCTTAAACATCTCTTCTCAGGGAAGAATAGGTTCAGCTAATCTCTCCTCATAGCTTAGCTCCTCCATTCCTTGTATTAGTTTAGTTGCCCTTCTCTGCACTCCAATTCTCCAATTCCACAATGTCCTTTTTGTTAACTGGTGCCCAAAACTGGACTTGCATATTTCTTTACTAGCTTTAAATATTGCAGCTTGGCATTGCATGCTGGTATTAAGTCTATGATCTACCAAAACCCCCAGATCCTTTTCCATTTCTGACTCCTCCAAATGTATTCCCCTTGGACAGTATAAAGCATGCATGTTGTTAGCCCCCAAGTGCATAACTTTACATTTATCTATATTAAATGTCATTTGCCACTTGGTTGCCCAATCAAACAGTACATCCAGGTCTGCTTGTAGATTATAGAGATCCTGTATGGACTTAATTCCATTACATAGTTTGGTGTCATCTGCAAACACAGAAATGGTACTTTTAATCCCAAACTCTATATCATTTATAAAAATGTTAAACAGTAAAGGTCCCAAGAACCCTGGGGTACACCACTAATAACCTTAGACCATTCAGAGTATGAATCATTAATTACAATTCTCTGGATGGGGTCTTTAAGCCAGTTATCTATCCATTTACAGATTGACTTTTCCAAACATATTGACCCTAACTTGCATATTAACCGTCTGTAGGGTATGGTGTCAAATGCTTTAGCAAAGTCCAAGTACACTAAATCAACTGGTATTCCACTGTCTACCTGTTTACTTATTTCCTCATAAAAAGAGTGAATTTGTTTGACGAATTCTGTCTTTTTTAAAGCCATGCTGACCATCACTTATAATATTATTTTCTAGCAGAAACTCCCCTATGTGGTTCTTTATCAAACTCTATAAGACCTTTTTAACAATCAGTCTGATTAAACTAATCAGTCTGTAGTTACCTGGTAAGACTTTGCTCCCTTTTTGAAGATAGGAATCACATTGGCCTTACGCCAATCCATCGGTACCATGCCAGTGACCAAAGAGTCTCTAAAAATTAGAAATATTGGCTTTGAAATACCTGAGCTCAACTCTTTGAGGACACGTGGATGTAATCCATCAGGTCCTTGTGCTTTGTCAACCTTAATTTTGCCCAACTGTTTCTCAATCATTTCAGTTTTGAGTCATTGTGATTCATTTAAAGCAGTGACATTGCTATTATGAATTTAGAAAAACAAAAAGGCTGCTTTCCCACTGTCCATACCCAACATTCACATGCCCACATGTTCAATTAGAATTTTCACCATGAACCCTAACTAGCAGGAAAAGAAAGATCATCCCTACTGTTTCATATGTTAGGCATTAATATTGGTTTATCCTATACTACTTCCTGTTCTTACTGTCTGCATTGTACTGCTGGTAAATAGCCCTGTCATACTCTCAGACAACACCTTTCTTTTCACTATATGTATTCTCTAAATGAGGGTGCTGAGTGGATAAATCTACATAGCGCTATAACCAGATGATGCAGACTTGATGTTGATTTACTAAAACAGTATAAAAAGATTTTCACTTAGCCAAGGTAAGGTTTACTGTGCTTTGCAAAAAAAAAAAAAAAATAGGCTTCTACAAATCAGGTCCTATCAAAATTCATTTTCTTTATGAATGCAGATGAGTTTCCTATTTCTTATTATCACATTTCTTGTGTTCCCATTTTCTCAGAGTTTTAGAACTTATCTCTTTCATTCATAAAAGGTAATATAAAGATTTCAACTTTAATTCACATGGATCTGTACTCTCTAGTCATCTGTATTGATCTTCATAAAATAGGCTTTTCTTTATTAGAAAAGAAATGATTCTGACTTTACTTTGACTTCCTGATCTTAAAACTGCACCAAAAGGTACCAGCCTTGTTATCTGGACTTTGGCAGTCCAGTCTGGTTTGTTTTTAAGCTAATGCTTAAAACCTATACAGCTAGGAAACACAATTTAGTAACAAGTATAAGGCCAGAGGTTTGCATTGTTCAATCACACAGTAGCCATTGCCTCTGATCGGACAGTACTTCCAGTGTTTCAGCTCATTCTCCAGCTGAAACACAATATCAGAAATATATATTATGAATGTTTGAAGTGTATGTAAAGCAATTTACTGTAGTTTTAAATAAAGGAGGGAATGTTACCTTATGTGTTGTCATCTGTACCTTGGTGGGGAGATTTCTCTGTCCGAGCAATGCAACAGTAGGGAAAGGAGAAAATCAAAGTTCCCGTTTCAGATATTTGGCACAGAAACATATATCCTCATAGGAAGATTTCCCTCATGTCTTGGCAAGTCAAAAATGTTGGATTTTCTTACACTTTCTGTCTTGGTAATAAGTCATTAGAACAAATGAATCTTCCCAGTTGGGACGCAGGCAATGAAAAAAGAACTTGACAAAGAGTCAAACTCTTTCATATTCTAAAAAAAATAAAAGAAATGAATCTTCTGCTGTTGTATGCTTCTGTTGCTGACCTCTACATCCAATGATTTCTGTATTCTTTGAGCCAATACCCGCAAATAGGCATTCATATCAGACTTCACTTGCTGCCTATTGGTTTTGATTCAGTTAGTCTGAAGATATTGAAGCTAAAACAAGCAAACAGCAATGAATGCAAACGCATTTCTTATAACACAGATTTCCTTTAACAAAAAACAAGCATTACCACTATTAATTAGAGTTATTATAGATATTATGGTTGACTGTTATGCTCAATTCTTTTTAATAAAACAGATAATCTATTTATTTATATTGGCTGCTTGTTTTTAGATATCTCTTTTATGTTTTTTTCTAATATGAACAAAGACTGTTCCATTAAAAAAAGAAAAAACACCTTTAATGAGGCAAACTCCTGATGACCCCTCCAATGCTCACTTTGATGTTTGCAACCTGCTTTGGGAATTTAAAAGTAAAACTAACTAGTTGAGTTTCCTTTAACAAATAATTGGGCTTATTTAATAGGCCAAACAGCACAGAGCAATTTGCATAGTACAGTATAACAAACAAACTTTTTCTTTAACAGTATGTTTTCAGTGTCTCACGTAAGTCAAAACTCTGATATACAAATTTGTCTTTCTCTCACAAACTAAACAAATGTGTTCTGTTACCTTTTAAATAGCTAAAATGCGCAATGCAAAATAAAACAACATTTTGGAAACTTCTATATTGATCTCAACTGATTACCAAGCCTAGTACAACTATAGCAGTTAAGCTTGCCTGCTCTTGCAGATTGAAGCTTGGGCCAATGTGCATTGACAGTCAGCTGATTAAAAGCTTGTACTGCACTTCAAAGACTCCCCTGATATGTTAAGCAATCACAGGTGCTTTGTTCTGTGGGCTTCAACTGTTTAGCCTGAACCCATCTGCCGCTAACAATTATTGAACTAAGTTTTTTTTTTCAGCAGTGCTCTACGCACAGATGCCAACCACATGTTTGCCATAATCTCTTTTCACTACAGTGTCCTGACAAATAGGACATAGTAAAATAGGAAACACATTTTTACATATAATATGAATGCGTAACACATGACATAATACATAATGCATGATATGATATGTTTGCATATATTTTAATGAGAAAAAGTAGACAATAACTGCATCATAAATAAATTACACTTCCTTGTCAACTGTTGCATATTTCTCTGGCCCACATTTAAGTTCAACCTACTCACACGTGTGTCGGTACATTATAGCATATGCATTAATTAAAGCTGGCAAGCACTACTCCAGCCCAAGTTTATTCCAGACTGTTACCATTGAAGGGGTTAACTGGGAGAGTGAAGAAAGTGCCAGTTAGATTTAGCGCTTGCACTATAACAACATGCAATGGTATAGTGTGTCCCATTAATGTTATGATGCAAAACTGATTTGTAATTCAAAACATGACATAGTCTTTTTCATAAATACTGTATTTATATAATATTGCATGTGAAAAACCTGTAAACCACATTTTGATCTTCTGAGTATTATCTCATGTCTATGAGTTGAAGATTGAAGTTACATTTTCCGGAAAGAAGTAAATCTGTTTACACTTTGAAAAGTCATAGAGTTAGGAGGGACCTAGCACAGCAAAGTATATATCACTATGGATAAATAGCATATTTAGTTGCCTGTTGTATCTTTTTAGAACATGTTAAAGCAGAAAGGGACAGGTGATGTTGCTTCTGCGCTAAAACATACCTGCCTGATTAATGTCTTCATCTGTCAAAAATGCTTAGATGTACATGGTAGCTTCCCCTTTTTCTGGGACTGAATAAACACCAGCACGCCTGCACTGGAGATAAGTCATTCCAGTTCCGCAAATCAAGATGGCTCAAAATTCGACTCCAGGAAGAAGATTGGATTAAGATGGTGGTGCTCTCATCAATGTGAGGACATGTGAGTTCAACTAAAAAATTGTGATTATGCAGTTAAGGGTATTTTATTGGAAAAAGGACATCTCCCGTGCCTTCTAAAAAAAAATGCCTGCATGGTCACAATTTTTGGGCTTAGTTCCACTTTAATGTCAGCTTTTTAAAATATTTTTATCTAGGACAAAGGTTGACCTACCACTGCTAATATCCAGTTCTTATTTCTACAATTTCTTTCCTTTGAGGTAGACCACCAACATATTAAGATGTTATTGGGCCTGATTTGCTAAAGGAGATAAGCAAAAGCAAGGATAAATTGCATAGTAATCACATTCCCTAAACCCAATTAACATATCCTACACTACTCAGTTCAATGCATACAATGTGGACCTGATTTGTTTTGTTGTGGAATATCCAACAAATGTGACATGTACTACTAATGAAACATGCATCAACAAAGTAGCAGGTCAAGGAAACCCACACCGAGTACTGTTAAAAAAAAAAATAAGGCAGCATATGTATATGTATTGATTACCGAACCCTCCATTTAAAAGCAGTAGCTAGCACATGAAATTGTAAACACCCACTTGCTGTATGTAGTCATAACTGTTTACATTTTTTATTTTTTTTACTTTTTACTTTTAGTGATTTTTACAATCAATTTCAATTATAGGATTATGCACTTCACTTGAATTGTTCTTAACTATGCTGTGCATGTTGTTACTAACAGTGGATAGATAGACCCAAAAACATTACAGAAAATCACATTTTGCTTTAGGCATGCCACCATTGACATATTCGCCACTTCATAGATGCTTGCCTATATACTTCTATACTAAACAGTACATTTACTTGTTGTCTTCACACAATCGCGAATGCAGTAGTTTCCCTTAAAAGCCTTGGTAAGCCTAATATTTCGATGGCCTTTCTTGTATAGAGATATGTAAAGGTCAAAAATAGCTTAGTCTGCCAGACATTTCATATGTTCACTGTGCAAATGATTTAAAAATAAACAAAACTGTGATAAACACAATAAAATCTACTTTGTCAATAGTTTGCCTAATTTGGTCCAGCGTTAGGTTTTGCAATGATAAAGTCACAGTGGTTCCTAAAACTTCACGCTCTGGCCATTTATTGTTTTTTTATTTGTCTTGTTTGAAAAGCCGGGAAACAGCTATCTATTGTGATCCTGATATATTCATACCGTCCACACGCCCTTAATTGTATATATTTGGCGGAGATGAGGCTATCAGCTGCACTGAAGACTCTTTCAGAGGGAGAATTTAATGGTGGGCAGGAATGCACGTCAATGACTATCTGCTCAGCTCAGGCGACAACAAGCAGCATTGTTTGTCGTGCATACAAGAATCCAATCTCCCTTTTCCAAAGCTTCTAATGATTAATGTTCAGTACAGTCCTTCTCTGCCTGAGTTATTCTTTGCAAGCATTATAAAAGTTTACCTTAAAATGAGTTCTAGTCATTTTCTGTAAATGCATAACTGGACTAAAGAGTGTTTTTTATTTACCTGCAGTTCTGTTACAAACTCTGATACCTACCAGTGTTTCATTTCTTCAAAACACTTGTTAAATATAAAGATTATATCTCAAGAGTAAAAAGATTTCCATGCATCAAATGAACAGGGGCAATTTTATTCTGTAACCTTTGTATGCACATCCTCCTGATCTTTAGCAGAACAGAAACAGTGTTTGTATTCAGGGTATCTTGTTGTGATGTAAATTGCTAGAAGAGCATAGCTGAAAGAGTGGGATTGCAGAACATGATGTTATTTTCACCCACTCCTCTCTGTGTCTTGCTGGAACGATACACAGTGGTTCTTTCTGTTATATAATAAGTATATGTACACACCTGGCCTTCTACCAACTCAAGGGCATAGCTAAACATTCTTCATTTTCCCTTTACTCTTTAGATGGGGGAATATTAAACTGGAATCAAATTCATTTGCAGTAGTCAGCTCTGACTAAATATTATTGTAAGTTAAAAACAATTAAAGAATCTGAGGTATGGATAATATTTCCTTTATAAAAGTTCATAAATCAAACTGAAGGGATCAAGGCTGTTGTTCATGGAAGCCTATCATATGTTTGATTTCTTTCTAGAAACAGCCTGACATTTTGCCCAGTTATAGACCAACTCCATTTTTATCAGGATATTTACGAATATTGATACAAATGTAAAAGATTTACTGATTGCACTCTCTGGTAAATTGGGTTAATCAATGTAACTATACGGATTAAAACTTCCAAAACTAATATGTCTTCAAGGATATGGGGGTAAGGGACTTATTTACTTGCTGCTATTCTGGTCAGTAAAAGATATCTCTTGCAAATAATAGCTGTTATCTGTAATTGGTAGTTGTTATCAGAAATAGACTTTTACTAACAATCACAGAGCTAAAAGCTAGGCTGTATGTGTTTTGGACCTCCTTTGATTCTTCAAAATTGTGGGAGAATTCAAAAGAATGGTCTAAAGCTGCGTACACACCTGCAATTTTTCTCGTTGGAAAGGATCTTTCATGATCCTTTCCAACGAGAAAAGACTGCAAGATGCATGAACGATGCTGTACATACAGCACCGTTCATGCTCTATGGAGAGGGGAGGGGGAGAGCGACGGAGCGGCACCCTGCTGCGCGCTCTCCCCTTCCCTTTCATTACGATCGGTCGTCGTCCATCGTCCATGGATCCGCCAGGACGGTCGTCGGACGATGGACGACGACCGACTGTACACACGGCAGATTTTCGCCCGATAATTGGCCGATACCGATTATCGGGCGAGAAAAATTTGCCGTGTGTACGCAGCTTTAGAGTGCTTATCCTAGTCCCACATGAAGTAACTGTTTGAGGAAAAACACCTTTTTTAGGAAGGCAAAGGGAGCATCCATTGTTAAGTAAAGCTTCATTTATGTATGTACACTTAATAACATAATTTGTTTACTAGTAATTAACTCACTTCTAATGGCAGAACTGTTTGTTAAGGGTTTGTTATCAGGATACCGTCCACAGCAATACCAGACATGCACTATGTGTGGCTGAGCTCTTCCAGACAATATGCACTTGTAAAAGGCTCACTGATTGTTGCACACAGAGGCTAAAAAAACAGTGTTGTGTAACTAGTGGCCATGAAAACAACTTTGCATGCTACCCCCTCAGGAAAATTATTAGGACTCAATATATGTACACACACTCAATATATGTACATACACAGACATGCATACACATACATATACAAGCACCCACAATCACTTAACTCTCATCTGGCTGTCTCTCCCTCAGTTGCTAGTAAATGTGCTTCTGCTGGCATTTGGACCATAGTGCTAAAGGGAAGTAAGTGTGTTTTCATGGCTGCATGGAAGCAACGGCAGCAGTGGTATCTGGACACAATGTGTGAAAGTAAGAGTTGCAACCCTTCCAGTTATATATTAGTAGTTTGCCACCCCAGTTTTGCACCATGTAATCGTAAAATGAGTACAGAGAAAGCAATTGTTACTGTGGTGGGCCATCTTACCAGTTGCCTTGTGTCCAGATACGTAATTGTAAAATTAGTACAGAGAAAGCTGGGGTTTTATAGGCAAAACACAATTGTGTAACATATACAATAGTTACAAGTGGCCTATACCATTAAAGATTCATGGGTGAATAGACCAGTTATCTAAACATATAGGATTCCTGGCTAAATATAGAAAATGAAGGTGATAAAAAAGTCTCTCGTCCCGCTGCGTTTCACCGTTCTGGCTTCCTCGGGATGTGCGGAGAACATTAGAGCGGACCACATAAAAGAAATATAATAAAATAGGATAGTTCAAGACTTATGTCAAATTATTAGATCAAAGTATAACATAAGTTGATAAAGATACAATGAATTTAAGACTAGCATCAAAACATCAAATCCAGATACAGTACATGATCCACAGACTTCAATATGAGATAAGACAGTATTGGGAATTCAATATCAATTTAGAAGGTGTAACATAACAAACATTTCCTTGAATAGAACATAAGTGTACACAACTTGGAACTAGTTGTTAGTATCACAGATAATTAGTGGTGCGTTTAACAGTTGTACCTTTTGGGTGGTAGGATACAGTAAAATATATTGTAGGGTCAGGAAAATTATTATTTAATAAAATTAATGTGTTGAATATGTGTTTGAATATTTTAGGAGAAATGTAGGGATGTATGCTAGTAAAAGATTGCTTATATGAAGTATATATGTGTGTAAATGTGTGTGTGTGTGTGTGTGTGAAGGGAGGAGTGGAGATTAGATTATGTTTAGATTACATAGGTACATACTAGGATAGGTTGAAAAAAGACATAAGTCCATCAAGTTCAACCACTAGGGAAATGAACATATCCCAGATATAAAACCCTATAAGACATAGTCAGTCCAGAAGAAGGCAAAAAACCCTGGTACAATTTGCTTCAACAGGGGAAAAAATATTCCTTCCTGATTCCATGAGGCAATCGGATGTTCCCTGGAACAACAGTCACTGTTATTTTTACTTTAAAGCCTTTATACCTAGGTATATTCTGTGCTCCTAGAAAAGCATCCAGCTTTTTCTTAAAGCAATCTATAGTAGTTGCTGAAACTACTTCCTGAGGGAGCCGATTCCACATTTTCACAGACATTACAGTGAAGAATTCCTTCCTTATCCGGAGCTTAAACTTATTTTCCTCCAGACACAAAGAGTGCCCTCTTGTTCTTTGTAATGATATCACAGTGAATAATGGGGAAGAAAGTTCTCTATATGGACCGTTTACATATTTATACAGGGTGATCATATCCCCCCTTAAACGTCTCTTCTGAAAGGTTCAGTTTCTGAAAGGTTCAGATTCAGTTCAGCTAATCTCTCCTCATATCTGAGCTCCTCCATTCCTTTTATTAATTTAGTTGCCCTTCTCTGCAATCTCTCCAATTCGACAATGTCTTTTTTGTGAACTGGTGCCCAAAACTGGACTGCATATTCCAGATGTGGTCTGACTGATGCTTTGAACAGGGGCAGGATAATGTCCCCATCTCTGCACTCTATTCCTCTTTTAATACAAGAAAGTAATTTACTAGCTTTAGATATTGCAGCTTGGCATTGCATGCTGTTATTAAGTCTATGATCTACCAGAACCCCTAGATCCTTTTCCATTTCTGACCTCTCCAAATGTGTTCCCCCTAGACAGTATGAAGCATGCATGTTGTTAGCCCCCAAGTGCATAAACTTACATTTATCTATATTAAATGACATTTGCCACTTGGCTGCCTAATTAAGCAGTACATCCAGGTCTGCTTGTAGATTATAGACATCCTGTATGGACCTAATTCCATTACATAGCTTGGTGTCATCTGCAAACACAGAAATGGTACTTTAAATCCCAAACTCTATATAATTTATGAGGATGTTAAACAGTAAAGGTCCCAAGACTGAACCCTGGGGTACACCACTAATAACCTTAGACCATTCAGAGTATGAATCATTAAATACAACTCCCTGGATGCGATCTTTAGGCCAGTTATCTATCCATTTACAGATTGACTTTTCTAAACCTATCAACCCTAACTTGCATATTAACCGTCTGTGGGGTATAGTGTCAAATGCTTTAGCAAAGTCCAAGTACACTATATCTACTGCTATTCCACTGTCTACACCTGTTTACTTACTTCCTCATAAAAAGAGAATAAATTTGTTTAACAACTTCTGTCGTTCTTGAAGCCATGCTATCACTTATAATGTTATTTTCTAGCAGAAACTCCTCTATGTGGCTTTTTATCAAACTCTCCAAGACCTTTCCAACTATGGATGTTAAACTAACGGGTCTGTAATTACCTGGTAATGACTTTGCTCCCTTTTTGAAAATAGGAACCACATTTGCCTTACGCCAATCCAATGGTACCTTGCCAGTGACTAAAGAGTCTCTAAAAAGTAGAAATAATGGCTTTGAAATAACTGAGCTCAGCTCTTTGAGGGCACCTGGATGTAATCCATCAGGTCCTGGTGCTTTGTCAACCTTAATTTTTCCCAGCTGTTTCTCAATCATATCATTTCTGAGCCATTGTGACTCATTTAAGGCAGTGACATTGCTATTATGAATTTGGATTTGAGCTCTGCCATTTTCCTTCATGTAAACAGAGCTAAAAAAAGTGTTTAATAAATCTGCTTTGTGTTTATCCCCAGTTACCAACCCAGTGACATCCTTTAAGGGGCCTACATGCTCAGATCTGATCTTTTTGCTGTTAATATATTTGAAATATTTTGGGGGGGTTTGCCTTACTTTCCTTTTCAATCTGTCTGAAGGTGATCCTTCATTTTTTTTATTTTTGGAATGCCCTTTTCTTGTTCCTTATGGCTTTTTTAACATGAGCTGTAAGCCACATAGGTTTTAATTTTAGCCTCTTAAACTTATTACCCATTGGAATATATTTTTCAGTTTGCTTTTGTAGAAGAGACTTGAAACATTCCCATTTCTGTTCTGTGTTCTTTGAGGACAATATTGTCTCCCAGTCCAAGTCACAGAGAGCTGCCCTTAACAATGGAAATTTTGCTCTCCTAAAATTAAATGTTTTTATCTTTCCTGATTTTGCTTCCTGTTTACAGCTTACAATAAATGAAATGGTATTATGGTCACTGCTACCCAGATTCTCTTTTAGTTGCACATTTGCTATAAGCTCTGCATTGTTAGAAGGAACTAGGTCCAGCAGAGTATCATTTCTAGTTGGGGCTTCTAAAAACAGTACCATAAAATTATCTTGTTTAAATTCACAAATGTCCTCCACTTTTGCTGTTCCTATAGTGCTATTACTCCAGTCAATGTCAGGGTAGTTGAAATCTCCCATGATTAAAACACTTACACTTTTTGTTACTTTTTCTATCTGTGCTACTAGTTGATTTTCTAATTCTTCCTTAGCACTGGGGGGCCTATAGCAAGCAGACTCCAACCATTATTTGTGTGTTATTTAACCCCACATTCAACTCCTCCCATAATGCTTCATCCTCATTGCATGTTCCCTCCGCAGTTT
Organism: Pyxicephalus adspersus; assembly: GCF_032062135.1. NCBI lineage: Eukaryota > Metazoa > Chordata > Amphibia > Anura > Pyxicephalidae > Pyxicephalus > Pyxicephalus adspersus. The sequence continues at coordinate 95,675,020 of NC_092861.1, forward strand.
CTTCTTTCACATTCACTTTTAGATCACATACAGACAGACACCACCACCCTTTCGTTTGACTCTTTATGAAAGAGAGTATACCCAGGAATATTGAGAGCCCAGTCATGCAAAGAACAAAGCCAGGATTCAGCAATACCAACTAAGTCACAATTCTCCTCACTCGTTAAGGCTTCCAACTCCCCTATCTTATTTGCTAGACTTCTAGAAGTGGTGAACAGGCTCTTTAAACCATTGCTGCTTTTACCATAATTGTTTGCCAAATCATTTTTTTATTCAGTACAACTAGTACTGCACAATCCAATGTTTGTTTGTAACATGGGAAGCTCCTTACAATTATCCATAATCCTCCTCCCAACTATCCCCAATCCACCCTCCACTAATGTCTGACCCCTGACTAACCTTTCTGACACCTTATTTAACTGTCCCAATCCCCTCTGTCTTAGTTTAAATATCCCTCCACCATTCCCCTAAATCTTTCCCATAGCACAGCAGACCCCCTTTCATTTAGGTGCAAACCATTTCTGGCATACAGGTTGTATCCCAATGAAAAGACATCCCAGTGCTCTATGAACCCAAACCTTCCCTTCTACACCAGAATTTATGTGATCATAATCCATGTTTGGAAAAGAAGGAAAAGGCACTTACTAGATAATTGCAGAGATTTGTTTAAACCAGGAGGTAACTAGTTCCTTTGACTGGAGATGATCCAAGGATAATCTACCAAAATTTAAAATACTATTGGAATATGTAAAAATTATATTTAATATAGGTATGTGGGAGGGTTCAATAGGGAGTAAAAAGGAGAGGGAAAAGGTGTGTTTTATGTGCATAAGACCTAGCCTTCACACCTTTTTCCTTGATTTTCTATATTTAGCCAGAAATCCTATATGTTTAGATAACCGGTCAATTCATCCCATGAAGCTTTATTAGGATAAACCATTTGTAACTATTGTATATGTTACTCATTGTTGCTTTTATGAATTACCCACTACAATACAATTGTGTTTTGCCTATAAAACCCCAGCTTTCTCATTTTACAATTACCTGTCTGGACACATGGCAAACCGGTAGGAGGGCTCTGCACAGTAACAATTTCGGCTTTAATTGCTGGTAATTCACTTTAGTTTTATGCCCTTTCAAACTATCATTGTTTGGCTGTCTTAGGCAGCATTTCCTAATGCAATTCCCATGTGAGAAGAATGCAATGTATCTTATGTCCTATGGCTTCAGTTCACACCAATGTGCTGTGTTAGTATGCACTGAACAAGGACATGTTGTATTTTTGCTTAGCAGAGCACATTCACGCGCATTGTAATGCTTTGCAATGCATGAGTATTTGGAAAAAATGCAAGCACTGCAACACATTTTAACAATGCATTGTAACGCAGGGCAACAGGTGTTATTGTGTTCTTGCTACTAAATTTCTGAACAAAAGTAGGACACATTTTTTTTGCACACAACACACTGCAATGCAAAAGAATCACATACAAGATAGGGAAAAAAGCAAGCAATAAATTGTGTTTTAACAATCCATTGCAGTGCAAGCAGAGCACATTCACAATGTATATTAGCACATATTATGCACACAAAAACACAAGCTGTGTGAATGGGCCCTGAGTCCCTGATAAAATCTTGTTTGTGAAACATTATGTGTATGGTAAAATTAGTATGAACAAGTTCAGTACTACTTCCCCCACCTCCTATATTGTAAGCTCTTTGGAGCAGGGTCCTCTACTCCTCATGTGCCACTGTTTGTATCTGTCACTTGCAACCCCTATTTAATGTACAGCGCTGCGTAATATGTTAGCACTATATAAATCCTGTATAGTAATATTAATAATAGTGGTATTTGCAAAAAAAGACATTTTTAAACCTAACCATGTGCAAAAAAGTTATCACTGGACATTGTTTATTTCAGATGCCTTAAATTGTTAAATTGTTGCTGGTTGTATCGCTTAAAATTTCTTGTTCGAGGAGTTGCAAATGGTTTTCAAAAATAGTTTTATTCACAAGAAAAAAAATTAAAAAACATAAAACACACTGCCCTGCTAGGCTTTTGCAGCTAGGGGTTGCTACTCTCGTGCACTTAAAGGTTGACAGTAGGAGTCTGGAAACAGTAAACTGCAGTAAAATGCCTCTAGTCCAAACATGCTCGTAAAGTATGCAATCATGTTTAAATAATGTAACAGATAAATGAACAAGAAGTAACAGTAGCTAGTTTAAATTTTAGCTGTTTTAATCTTTTTCTTCTGCCTATGTTCCCCTGGAATTACAGTAAATATTGTGTTGAACAGGTGCAGACAACATTATTAGAACACATAGTTGTCTGTGAATTAATCACTGTGAAAAGACACGTCTTCTTTAACACGTCTTGTGGATTTTTTTCCCAATTCACCAAGATCTTATTCCCTAAATGAACTGCTTTTAAAGCGTAAGTAAACTCATAATACAAAATGCCACCAGAAGTTGAAGTCTGCTTTGCAAAAAAAAAAAATAAACTTTTCCCCTGCTACTGGTGACATTTTGTTCTATACAGTGCATTCTTCATGCGATGCAGAGCACATCAGAATGTCAGCACAGCAGAAAATGGACCTGGAAGCCTGAGACAACCTTGCGCATGTAGAGTTACATCATCAGTCAGTTGCCATTCAGTACCAAGGAGGTTCCCATTGGACCTGGAGGAGTCAGCAGTGCTGATTGCAGCTTCAAGGGGTGCAGCAGTGGCAGGATCTTGGGCCTGTCATCTCTGCTCTGTAGATAGTTGTGTGCCATAATCACCAATTATGGCATAAGCATACCCATCAACACATTTATTTCTACTTTAAGTGGAATCCTGTCCGCACAAAAAAAAATGTGTGTATATTTTATTTGTTTATTTATTTACACACACAGAATGTGGTGCTTTTTTTTAGCTTGTAGTTTTTTTTTTATTTACCCAGTATTTTCCTGATTTATAAATGAAGTAGTAACACAAAAAAGCATCCATCCTTTCTATTTTAAAACCCCAGTGCAGCATGACTGGAAAAATCGTTCTGCATTACTCAGCTTTACTGTTAAATATCTGTTTTCATGCAACAGATGTAGTTTACTGGAATTTGTAACATGTATTCATGTTTATATACAGTTCCATGTACACAGTAATTTAACAGTAATTAGTCTAAAAATTCTTTCAGTTCAGGGGTTTTATTACAATATATCAAAATCACATGAATAAAGCTCACCTATATTGTAATCATAATCAAAGATAGATGAGGTCCCTGTATTTCATTTTTCCAGTGAAAAGGTTTTAATGAATTTGTGTGAATATTTTAATAGTGTAATGTTTATGGTATTTTAAAATAATAATGTTTAATGCCTATTCTGGTTCTCTCTGCTGTTTGCCTGTAACCATGGCAATCCTAAAATATGACCAGCTCGGTTGTCATTCACCACTTCAGCAGATCAATATAACTGACACCAGACTTTACCATATAATCAGATGTTCACATAAAGCTTTATTATTTTTCTTGTATAGAAAAAAAGCAATAGTGGGGGCTGTAAAGCATACCCTTACTGGAAAAAATGACGATAATGTTCCCATAGGTATTGGTCACATATGCCGTAACCTGCATTAGCCTTGGACAGGATGGTTTTTAACTGATTGGATACATACACCTAAATACTGGTAAATTTTGATGACCCTGGTTAGGTAGTTACAGTGCTCCTTGCCGTAAATCGACCTTATTATGGTGTCAACAAATTTACAAAGACATTTCTCAGTAAAATAAGCAGTTAAGCAGTTTGTTAAGCTAAGTTTTGCCCTGTGTCAGAGCTCCTACCACTGCTCATATTCCAAACTTCCAGGTATGGGGAATTGTATGTCCCCTGTTGACCACTGTGGTTCCTCATGATGGTCTCTGTACCACTATTGTGTCCTGCAGTGACACCAGGGGTCAGCAGAAGGAACCACTAGTGGCTAGTGGGTGTGAAAAAGTATTCCACCAACTAGAAGTATCTAATTGAATCAATGCCAAGAGCTTTTCTGCAGAGTAAGATTTTAGCAAACAAATGAACAGACAGGTTTGTACCAACTTGCTCACAGGTTAAAGGTCAAATTTGTTGACCATCTGACAGGGTCACTTTAAACTAAGCTGTATTTCTTTTTGGTACTTGCCATTTCATCCTAGATAGCACATTTGTATGCAATGGATTATTGTTTGCATTCCTGAGCAATAATATTGTTGGTAATCTATACAGTATGCTTAGTTTTTAATAATGTCCGTGGTAGGCTTAACATGCATGAAAAGTATGATTTGGAAGTATTTTAGTCAATGTTAATCCTAGTTACAGGACAGACACAAAAATAGCTTTGAAAAGAGTTTTACAACATATTCCTGGACATATGGATAACTATTGTTTTGACTTTTGAACCAGCAAGAGAGCTGCCAACTTCCAAGGTATTGCCAAGCCAGCATGCGCATGAGATGTGGCCCCCTAAAAAAGAAACAATCTTCTCAATGGACAGCAGCATTTTTCATTTAGAGGAAGTTCTGGCAGGGATTTGGGGTTTCTATGAAACACGAGTCCTTTAGACTCCTTGGCCCTGATTTAATAAAGCTCTCAATGGCTGGAGAGAATACACTTTGATCAGTGAAGCTGGGTGATTGGATCTGGTTCAGGATTCAAAATTTGCTAGCACATACCAAATGATTTTAAGGAATCTATTCCAGGTTTTCTTGATCACCCAGCTTCACTGATCAAAGTGTATTCTCTCCATCCTTGGAGAGCTTTAGTAAATCAGGGCCCTTGCCTTTTCACTGCATCAATTTAAAAAAATGCAATTTAATGCAGTTACCTGCTCCAATTTTTAATTAATTTTGTTATCACTTTTACTTTAAATAATAATATATATTTAAAGAACTGGAATGGGTAGTTTAAAGACTTGGGATCCAGTTTAAATGTTGAAGGACAGTGCATTGAGCAGTCTGCTCTTGGCTATTTTGTGTGGCTCATATGAATTGTGTGCTGGGCTTCTGTCATTCATTGTGGACATTATAGACATAAGGGGCGCATGTCAAGCAGAGTTTGCATTATTTGCTCCCTGCAGACCAGCCAATAATATCAATGAATTTAAAACCTCTAGCACTTGTTTTTATAGTTAGCAGGTATTGCAAACAATATGTTTTAAATGATCATAAATTATAATGTGTTATGATCAGATCAAAGGCCCTTTTCTAGATTTTGATCTAAAAAACATTTAAAACACATTTCTTGACACTTCTACCACAGTATTTAAAGTGCAGAATTATTTTACAAACATGATATTTATCCAGTCCACTAACCAACCGAGTGATGCCGACACATTTTTACTGTGAAACAGTGCAGGTAATGATAAGCAAAGTTTAAACTACAGCTTAATTCATTAGGCTGTCTTTTTAACATTGCTTCTGAAAGATGAATCTCGGTGAGACAAGGAAATGAAAAATCTATTGAACAAGTGCACTTTGTGATTGCACTCAAGTGCTTTGTGTGAAAAATAGGTTAAGAATAATTCCAGAAACCATTAAACATCCCAAGGGCATTTCCAGCTGTAAAAGATACTTGTATTATATGTTTCCTGTGCTAAATATTAGTTTAGTCCAATTAGTTTCATTTAGCGCATGTAAGGTATGCCAGGATTTCCAATAATATTATATTATCTTTTTTGTAATATACCTTAAAAAATAACTAATCAAATAATAACATAAAGATGGTAAAATAAATGCTTAAACTGCTGATCCAATATATATACAGTGATTTGTGGAAGGTTCAGACAGACATTGGAGCATCTTTTAAAAGAGAAGATCACAAGATAGTTAATCTCCAGGAATGCTAATTATTTACACCAGTGTGACTCATAGCGGTTTTTATTGTGCTAAATTGTCATGAGAGGGAAATGTTTTAATAGCTCTTGGGTCACAACCAAACAAGCGGCTGAATAACCTTGAGCTTCAAAATGTCAAGTCTGTGAGCTCAGAGCTGTTCATGTATGTGTTACATTTTTATAAGTGCATAAATGCTTTCAAAGCGCAACACAAATACCAGTGCTAGCAAGAGGGTGTGTATTGATTGTTATATTCCAAGATATTAACCTATAATACAGCAGGGTTTTTTTGGAATTCAAGTGCATGCAACATAAAGTACTTAGGATGTCATTGATGCACTGATGTATTATAATATTCATATATTTACACCACATACCTAAATGTAGTTATATAAAATTTTGAATATTTTGTTTGGCTTTCAGAAGGTTTCCCAACAATAGCAGAATGCTAATTTAATCACGTGTCCTTTTCTTGACAGGTCTGCTTTAGTTCGCCTATATGTCATTGTTGCTTAGCAACTTGTTGGCTGTATTGTTATGGATGATTTTTTTAGCATTCGGTTTTAGTTCCGCATACACTTGTTACATTGAGTTTACAAGTTGTCAATAATAGGGGTTGGATTTGTGCTTATATAAAAGTGAACACATATACAAATGATTGGATCACATCATCAGTGGCTGCCCAATAAAGTCACAATAATCCTTGTGCAAGAATTTAAATATCAGGTTTCGAGTTTCAAATAATTCTGCATGTTTACTGCAATCCTGTATTGCAGTTAAAACAAGCAAAATTTCTGCAAAAGAACAAACATCAAAAAAATTGGTTAAACTTTTATTACCCCAAAAAAGTCTAATTTGTGGTCCTCGTTTGTTAGTTTCTAATATTCTGTATTTTTTTTACCAGCTACCATTTCCATCTTACATGGAAACAACCTTTATGGCCACTGTTGATTATCTTACACGAGAGACAGGTGGTTGGGGCTTAGGTTAGCTAAACCTGACTAGATATCTATTTATTTGTTGTTGTAGGCCTATGTTTTATGAAGTTTATGGTAAATCTGTTCAGTCAGCAGAGGCAGTCCTATGGAAGACTACAAACTGCATGCTCCACACAAGCCGTCTGCCCAGGTTTTAAAAAAAAAAAAAAAAAATAATTTTGCTTTAGTTGTAAAAAAACGATATGTAATGAAAAACTTAGGCATGCAAAGAATCTTTTCTTTTAACATTTGATTGAAGGGGGAATGAATAGATCCATAGCTAAAACATATTTTTTTTTTGTATATATATTTTTTAAACTGGCCCTTTGGAATTTTTTAAAGAGTAACTAAACTCAAAATGGAAAAAAAAATTCACTTACCTTCAATCCCGCAGGACAGTCTGATCCCTCCGGGGGTGTCTGGCATCTGGTCCTGGAGCCTGAGCTCAGGGATGCCACCATCTTCTGCTCTTCTTCCTGTTCTTCCTATATCACCTGACCCAGACGCAAGATCGGGTGAGGTAAGATGAAAAAAAAAATTGCCGATCTTACTCCGCATGCGTGAGCTCGCAACTTTCTCTCTTTGGGAAAAAAGGCTCCTTCTGCGCATGGTCGAGATGCTCGGGCATGCACAGAAGGAGCGCCCAAGAGCCTCCCAGGATGAGTGTCTTAGGTATCCTGGGAGGCTTTGCGCTCCCATTCAAAAAAATAGGGTGTTACTGCACTTAAAAAAAAAACAAAGAACAGGATTTTTACCTTACATAAAAGGGTTGTCTACCCTTTTTAGGTTTAGGTACGCTTTAAGTTCTGCACAGTCCGTGTTTGACTTTGAAGCCAAGAAAGTGGCCTGAATATACAGAAATAGAACTGTCATTTTAATGTTCTTTTAAATGTAATGGGAGAATAAGCAATTTCTGTGTCAGTGAGGAAACTGAAACCTTTTGTGTTATAGTTTATTGTCTGACTCAGCCAGCAAAACTGGGTGAACTGTCAGTGTGGGCATATCCTTAGAGTCACTATATCAACTTAGATCTCCCACATAACCTTTCAATAAACAGAAATACCTGAAAATGCAACTTCTAATCAAATTAGCGGTTTCTAGGAGGTGTCTGAAATAAATGTGTTGTATCACAGACTGTGATGAGACAATACTATTATAGAGTACAATAATTCACAGCTGACTGTGCACATGTTTTATGATAATGCAGCAATTTCAAGTGCTACATGGCTTTAAAATCAGAGGGTTGTTCTTTGATTGTAAGTGGATACATTTCAACTTTCAATCCTATTGCTGTAATTTACACCACACATTTATTTGGCTTGAGCTATGCTATGTCAAAGGGCAACAAAATGTGAAATACAGTACTTGTAGTGTGGAATGCTAAACAATGGCTAAATCTGAACGGTATGCAAGCATAATTTTTTCTTGTATATATTCTAGTGCTTCACTTATTTTAAGAAAACGTGTCATTAGAGTAATATAAAGGTCATCTGATTTTGCTCATTATGAGATGTTTTTAGGTTCTTTTCTGACTGGTAGAATGCCACACAAGAAGGTAAAAACATGCATTTCAGGTTGTGAAGCACAGTTGGGAAATATACTAGGGAGATGTTCCTGTGGGAGTTTTCAAGACTTACATAAACTGTGGGCTACAAAAGCCCCCCAAGCCGCGTATAAGTAAAATATTACTTTGGAATGTACTGGCCCTATAAAATCTGTCATTTGTAGTTGATAGACAGAAGTTATTTAAATACCATTGCAGTATTGTGACTTCCTATTGTCACAAATTACTTTTGCCTGTTCTGGTTTCCCAGTAGGGAAAAACTATTCCCTTCTAGTTTGTTGCTTGGCCAAGTGAATTTTATTCTATTCAGTATTTTATTGTTGACAAGATCTTATTACAACACAAATGTCTATAATCTTCAGCACTTTTGTATATCACTTATTATAATGTACTTTTGAACGTATAGTAAATAAAAGACCTCTCTAAAAATAGGGTAATTCATTGAAGTTCTGCGATTGCGGGTTATAGCAGTGTGATAATCTCATTAAAAAAGCCTATAGGCAGCACACCAGAAAATGTACAGATTTAGTAGCTTCTTATGACTAAATGCTTTTGAAATAAAAAGGGCCCACAAGCACTTGTCAGCTCTTCATCTTTGTCTGTGCTGCTGTGTTCTAGTGGCAATGTCTAATGAAACATGTTTCATTACAATAGCCAACTAAGATACAAACGTGTATGTTTAGAATGTCCTACATTTATGTTGCCTCTATTAAAGGTTAAGATGACACATTTTATAATGCCAATTAAATTTCGTAAAACCAGAACTGAAAAATCAGCTTTGATAATGGAATTCAGACCAGAGGCTCCTAGAGATATAAGGTCCTTTTTTCCACTGCAGCTCCTGGTATTTTCTTGTGTATACCGCTGACAATAGGATGTGGTAGTTTTTGTATTAATCATGTTGAAATATGTAGAGCCTGTGTGATATTGTCATGTAAAAGATATAGTAAAGCTACTGATACTTTGCGGGAGATAAATGAGCAATGTGCATTGGTTGAAAAATGTGAGATATTAGTTTGTTAAAGGCCTTTCTTTTTTACACATTTAGATATGACCATCACATGGCACTATCAATTTCTTTTGGTGGGAGTACTCACCACAACACAAATATCCTCTTGACATTAATGAAACATGCTGCATTGTGTTATATTTAGTGTCCAATTTATTAGGTACATTCATCAAGCATTCATAGCAGATTACAGATTTTAAACCATGGAGATAGTCTTACTTTCTAAAAATGGGTAATGATGTTTTCTTATCAGTAGTCACCAATAACTAACTGGAACTGCAGTTACTGTATCTGCTTGCAGAACTTAGTGGTGTTTTATAGTATAAGATCCCGACCATGACATTTTGTTAGTTTACAGCACAGTATAATATTTTATTGCAGTTTTTAATGCTGTTTTTTTATATTTGTTGCATATTGGAGCTTCTGATCTTCCTCCGCCTACTCCTATCCAATTGCTGTATGCATGTACTCTTCATTGTCCCGTGAGTAGCACCCAACTTTACCAGGATTGGTTTAGTGATGGTGATCCTGAAAGCTGTAAAAAAGATTATTAACATGCTAATGAATATGGGAGACTTTAGTGACTGTGTTTAGATCTAATTTAAAGACCAATATGCCAAATAATGAATTGTAGATTCATGCTGCAAGCATCAAAACATGGACCTTTGTGTACATCACAGCAGATTTAGGGAATTATTAAACCAAGACACTTTGTAGTAGTCCTCCTCTGGGTCAAATGATGACCAGCATTATTCCACCCATTTTCTGTGAGACTGTGATGTTCAAGATACATTGCCTGCAGATGTGTCATCACACAGCCTGGGCATACACTGCTCTTGGACCAAGACACACATTTTTATGGGATCACCCCTCAGTGTAGGAGGAAGACTGTAATCAGTGGTAGGACCTGTCAGATAACTGTAAGGAAAAAAATAAATAAATATCTATGTTAAAAAAAAAATATATATATTTTAGGGTGGGTAGTAAAGTGGAGCTATGATGTATTTATAGTTATAGACTCTTGACCAGGACATTAGTCTTGGCATTTAAGTTTCCTTCAACATTCCAAAAATATACGGCTAGGTTATTGGGCTTCTCCCACTAAATGTAAGCTCATCTGAGGAAAATTTAGTGTCGGGACTTTAGACACTGCAAACAGCTTTGTATTATGGTGAAACTATATCAATACTTTTTAATAATGCTAATATAGCAGTTCTGTTTTTATTTACTGAAGTATGTTGATTGAATTGTTGAATTATTTTGCTGTAGCAGTTTATCCTCTTCCATGCTCATCATTCTGCATTCAGAGATTTCCTCCTGCGCACACAGTCAGTTTATCCATTCAGTTGTAAACGTCTGTCAACTGATATGGGTTTGGCCTTTCTCCCAGGACTAGACCCCAATATGTATTCTTCCAAAGAACTGCCACTCAACGGAGGCTTTTTGTATTTTGCACTGTAAGCTTCAGATATTTTTTTATGTGAAGTCCATCAGTTATTGCCATGCTGCATACACCATCCCTGATGCCAACAATATTTTCTAGGTAAAGCATCTTTCCCATTTTAATGAATGGATAATAAAAAAATCCTCATTTTGCTCTTGCAAAAAGAAAAACTAGAAAAACACAACATTTCTTCTAGCATGAGGTGGGGTTTGTCCCTCCTCTTTGTCATTTACCTGTGTGGGTATAGTCTGATATTCTGGAGGTCTATAAACTACCGTATTTTCCGGTGTATAAGGCGACTGGGCGTATAAGACGACCCCCCACTCTAACCAATCAGTTGGGAGTCGTGTTATACGCCCAGTTTTGTACTGTTCCTTCTGCCTGTCAGATCTCGCTATTGTGCGAGAACTGAGAGGCAGAAGGAACAGTACAGTACTAGTTCTAAGTAATGAATGGGCGCGTTCCTTTAATGAATGGGCGTGTTCCAGTGAAGAGCCAATCCAGGCTCTCCACTGGAGAGCCAATCCAGGCTCACGTCCTCCTGTGCAGGCTCGCGTTGCTGCACAGGAGGACTCGCGCAAGCTGCACAGGACGCCGGACGTGAAGGAGGACTCGCGGGGTCACCGGACGTGAAGCAAGCTGCAGGTAAGTATTGGTACCCGGTGTATAAGACGACCCCCGACTTTGGCACAGATTTTTCGGGGTTAAAAAGTCGTCTTATACGCCGGAAAATACGGTAGTAAAAAATTATTAATTCTTAAACTACCTTACACACCCTACCCACTAAAAGCTAGTGGTTCATTGCTTGTTATAGCAAAAAAGGATTCAGAGTTCTCTATGTCTTTGCTGCATGTTAGCTCCAGGTCTTTCACTCAGAAGCACATCCAGACAGCAATAGCATTCCATGTTCTTTTCTCATGATATTTGTACATAAACTAGCTATTAGGGTAGTAGAGAAAGAATTTGCATTTGGCGAGGAAGATGGTCCTGCAAGCCATGTTTCTGTGTCACAACTTAGCTATATAAAGAAGACAAAATGCTCAGGGAAAATTATAAGGTGGCTGACTGCCACAGTCAAAATGTATGACTCCATGTCTAACCTAAAAAATAAATTATTTGGAATAGTAGTATTTTATTTTTCTTCTATTTATTTTGAAATATGCAATGTGCGAGCAAGCAAATAACCAATTACCTAAATCTACCCTCTCAAAACTCATTTGAAAACTATAATTCACAGTTCATATTATTATAATAGCTATTCACGTGGTTTCTTTAAACCGCGTACAATAAACTGAAAGGATCTTTCATCTATGACAATCTAGAAACTTCATTGTATTTCCATAGCAATGGAGGCATGGAGTGACATGGGGAGAATTTATTGCCTGAAGATTTATTTTCATAGAGGAGGAACTGTTAAGAAGCTGTGAGAGTACTGCTAAATACGGGCTCATGATGTTAACCCACAATCTCTCATTCGGATAATCCATTCACTGATATCCCCAGGAAAAATGTGCTTCTCTAAGTACTGTTCTCAAATTAACTTTCCAGCGCATATTTCATTGTAATTCCAACAGGTAAAGTTAAATAGTTTTGCATAATTTGTAAAAGATATGTTGGCAAAGCAATGATTAGTTGTCTTTTAATTGAAAGCCCACTATAGAAGGAAAAGGTTTTAGTCTCCTAACTGTATGGGGCTGATACCTGTAACGATAGTATTCGCTGTATGAATTCTTTTTGTGTTTCATATGCTTTTATTTTCCTCCAACCTTTACATGCTGGCCAAGCTGTCCAGGAAAAGTAAAGGTTGTAACAAATTATTACAGACAGAAATGCTTACAACAGTTATCCTTTATTTATGGAATTTAAACCTTTTTTCTAGAAGTAAAAATGCTACTGTCTGCTTAAAAAGTATTATCTGGAGTTATTATTATTATCCTATATTTTGAATAGCTCAACATTGGGCCTGATTTATTAAAGCTCTCTAAGGCTGGAGAAGATACACTTTAATCTGTGAAGCTGGGTCACACCGCAAACCTGGAATGGATCTGGTCCAGGACTGAAAACCTTTGCTAACAAATGATGTTGCATTTTAGGTGGGTCTATTTAAAACCAAACTGTCACTAAGTACATATATATGTACTGGTATCCACATGGCAAGGGCCCTTGATATTTGCAGACTTCCAGCTAGTTTAACAAACAGGTTTTGTATCATTCTGCAGGAATGGTACTGCACAATATTTAAAAACAAATACAGTGGTACCTTGGTATTGGTCCCTAATCCGTTCCAGGTCCTTGGACTTATACCAAACAGGACTTATACCAAACAAATGTTTCCCATAAAAAATAAAGGAAAATGATTATTCTGTTCCCATGAAAAAATCCTATTGTTATTGGTATATTATACATTGATGGGGCTGTATAAAATAATTTAACACTGCTTAATACTAAAATACATAAATACAAAAGTAATTAGATTAAATAAATGGAAATTTAACCTCACTTTACATTGCTGAGAAGAGTTGAGCCCCTACTAGGAGAGTTATAGCGCAGGTTGTTAACTGAATGGTAGCAACTGGCATACTGACACTCGTGGGCAGTCGTGGCTTTGTCTCAAGAGAGATAAATAAGGGTAGCGCGCGCTGTTATGACTCATTTTGACCCATACAAGTTCTGGGACAAAGGTTGTATACCAAGCAAAGGTTGTATACTAAGCAAAATTTTTCGTGTCCAAGCAGGATTTGTACCAAGTTGGACTTATTCCAAAGCGAATTTATACCAAGGTACCACTGTACTTGGAATAATGTAGGAAAAAAATAAATATAAAAGAAAAAATAAATGTAAAAAGTATTACAGAAGTAGATGTGATTCTTTTAGCAAATCAGGCAAAATAGCGACTGTGTGGGCTCCCTATTCTCTTGAGCAGACTGTAACAGGTTACTGCTTACACATGTTTCAGAAGCTAATGATTACAGTTTTCTTAGTGCCCTCATTCATCATGTCTTATCTGAAGCCAACTGAATTGAGAAGACCCAGAGGCAAGCTTTATTACATGATGGCCACCCAGGAACACTTGACTGGTAAAACCATTACATGATCCACTGAATAGACTGCCAGCAGTGCCTAGAAGATAAAATACTAGACATGTTTTTACATGCAGAAAGTTTCAATTATGCTTGCATACATTTAATGGTATAATTAGCATTATAAAGGGTTTTTTTTTACACAAGAACATTGCTAAATGGAGTTGCTATATGCAGAGAAATATTTGTTTAAGTGTAAAGGCTGATGAAGAACCATAGGCAGTATGCAAGTGACAAAATGTTTGATTCTTCGGAACATTATGGTAATAAATTAAACAAGAGTGAAAGAAGGCGGGGAGGAGGGGTAGGTAAGAGCTTCGAGAATTTACTTCCTGAAGCTCCCTCTTTAAACACTTTCCTGCATAATCGATCTAAAAAAAGCAGTAGCAGTAAGGTCCTACTTAATGCCCCTGATTCATCATTGAAATCCGCGATCGCTGGAAGCGCGAACGTACGCGCGGCCAGCGATCGCAGATCACCGCGGGCCGGGCTCGAGTATGCGCGTACACTCGCCTCACTACCAGCCGGATTCCAGCCTTCACAATAGGGAGCGCGAATCTGCCAATTAAGGCGATTAGATTTCAGCTGCGCGATTAAGGAGGGATTCCGGATCGCTAATACGAATGCGCGACCGATAATCCGATTTTGCTTGATGAATCAGGGGCAATGTCTCTTCTGAACATGCATACACTTTTACACCCGTAACTTGTGGGAATGCAAATAAAGGGTAACTGCATCCTTAACACATTGCCAAACCTACTAAGAGACTTTTCTAATTACATTGGTTTATATCTTATGTGCTAGGAATGTTTGTGATTCACATAATGCTTGTATTAAACATGGCAAATAAATGGCTATAAACAACAGACATCTTTAACAGAAGTTGGCAGATTTTTAGAAACCTGTACAGTTCAAAACTCTTTCATAAGTTAAACTTATGATCAGTTGTGAAGAGGCAGATAAAGTTGGTATGTGGTAGATGGTCCAATAAAAATTAGGAGCGGTGTGAATTCAGTCTATTGACTGACTTGTACCACCTAGACCTGCCAAACTGGGCTGAGCAAGTATTTTCAAATGTATCAGAAAAGTACTAATCAGCACATCTAGTGGTCATAAATGCTTTTTATTACCTTTAATAAACTTTTAATGTATCAGAAATGCGTATTATAGCTCGTTAGTTATCCGTGGAGCCAGGGGGCATAAGGCATTGCTGGAAATGGCTGCACTGTAGAAACTGAATATTTCTTAAATTTGATACACCAAAATATTGTAGAAAAAGTGGTCTTCTGCTGGGACTATTATTTCACAAAGGTGTTATTTCACAAAGCTGCATACATGCCCATAATAAAAATGTCTTACTTAATAGGAGATGTCTTACTTATGTTATTTTGTTCAAATAAAAGATAATTGTGGATCTCAAAGTAAAGCTACATATATGTTAATTGTAAGGGACAAAGTAGTTTTTAATTTAAATATATGTATCATGTGGCAAATTTTGAGGCAGTGGAGAGCAGGTTTATTATATATCTGAGTTTTCAGATTATATTTGTTTTTGATGAGGGGAGTTGGAGCAAAGCACTAGCACATTTTTAAGCACATTTTCACCCGCATCTACTCCTGAAGTATATAATTATATATATATATATGCACACACATATACATATATATTTATAGAAGCAAACAAGAATGTGTGTGTGCTTGTGACTTTTGTGGGGAAATCTAATCCGATGGCAAAGCCGAGGTTTAGCCTGCAGAAAGGCGCAATATTTACCCCCAGGCGGCTCCTCTGATCAGGCATCGTAAGCGTTTAGATAGATGTAGAGGAGCTGAACTCAGTTAACTCTTGCCTAACAGGACAGAAATAAATCATTTTAAAATATGCTTTATTCTTAGCGCATATAGATGTTTTAAACATTTGAACTGTCCAAACATTTTTTTTTAGGGCTTAGGGTAATATGTGTGCCATTGGAAAGAATGCTTTTTTAGGGGAAAAAAGACTTTTATTGCAAGCTCGCTAGTGTCAAACTGCCGGGAATGCACGGCTCCAGCAGCGAGATCATTTCGGTTACTATCTTCCACGCGAATACGCCAGCGCCTGAAATTTAGTTGATAAATTGAAATACGAATGCGCGAGCGAGCTTCCGATTTTGCCTGGTGAATCACCCTCATAGGATTTGTTTACTTTAAAATACAGATGTACATTATATAAAAATTTGGGAAATAATACAGCATTATATTTATTTACTTCACAGTTCATTGTTAGATATTTGTTCACTATTTTCTATATTATTAAAGTTGAGTCCATGGGCATTTTATAAAAACATTAAAAACAACTTTTTATCTTTGTTAAATAAAACCTACTGTACTTGTAATGAAAATACATCCAGGTACAATTTTATGTTGTTTTATTTTCTTTACAATTCCCCATTAAATTAATGTTTCCAGAAGAGAAAGTTAATATTGACCTTGGTATCACCAAAATGTGCCTAGCCTCCGGCTTCAAACAAATAATCAAGAGAGGGACAAAATAGAAAAGAAAGAAAAAAAAGGAGAGGCTTTTGTAAGGCACTCATAAACTCACTAATATTAAACAGAATTTTTATTGAATTATAAATGTTAAAAAATGTTAGATAAAAACAGTATTTGAATATTTTACATGGATTGTATCATAACACTTTCAGTACCATTCAAATTTTTGTACATCTAAAAAGCAAACAGGAGTACAGGAATAAGAGAGGGTCTCCTTTCCCAACCCAATTCGCATAATAAGGCTTCCTCAGGGGAGTGTGGGGGACCCCAAAGCAACACTAAAGGAAAAAACAACAAAAACTATGTTTGCAAATTACCCAAAAATGTCAATGTTTTATCAATCCAAAGTCGGCACAAACAAAAAAATGGTTTCCAAAGTCATTATTCTATCTTAAATTGATCACTTACAAATGATGGTAAGCGTCAGCAATATTCAAATTCTATAAAAACCACAAATATAAGCTGCTGGGAATTAGCTGCAGATCCAACTGATTATGAAAATCTATTCTGGTAAAAACAGAAAACAACGTATACCCCAGGTTAGTAATCATGTATCTGGTTGTACAAAAGGGATGTATCAATAATGATGAGACTTGTTGTGGCTTGCAGATGTTAAATTTGTCAAGTATATCTTGTTTTAGGCATATAGTTACCCAGTGGTTATCATAAATATCATAGATGGAACTTTGCAAGTAACTAACCGATTTATTATTACTATACAGAGCCTATTCAATAAACATAGTCATCGCTGTTTGTTATTTTCTTTACAAACTGCAACAGATGAGCTACTATCTTGCTGTCTTACATAAAACTATTCAATATCCATTTCACATGGAAGTGCTTGTTGCATCTCTCAACCATTCTTTTAGATAAGGACTTCCTGTAAAATAAACACAGACAAAACAACTTTGTATTTTTCACAGATCCATAGATTCACTGGAGGTTTATTCTATATGCAAATGATGACAATTATTTTTAGTATAGATCATATTATAGATTGTTTTATAAATGTTTATTAATCACATGTATTCGAAACATACCAACTCGAATATAACTTACATATATTTGCAACAAGAGTGACTTCTATTTAAGAACTGTCATCAGCAGGTTTTGGTTCCGCCTACATTAAAGGCCAATCTAAGTTTTAAATATAATAACAGTTGTAGGTATGAATACAATGTTAAACCTAAGTTGTCCCATTAGGAGTAAAAAACATGATTTATAATAGTGAAGCTCACAATAATACTACAATATTTTTGTATGGTGATAAAAATAGGCAGCAGCGGGTATGTAATTTTATATGAATTTTTTGGACTAAGTTTGGTGTTTAGTCCAGTTTTGTCCAAGGTATCTGTCCAGTTTGAATGTCACTTAATATGTTGTTTATATGTTTTGCTATTTAATAAAAAAGATGGATTATGTTGTTTCATGTATATTTCTTATCTGTTTTATTCACATTTTTGCTTAGCCGGAAATAAATGGTTCTTAACCAATGGTTCCCGCAGGATCACAAAAATAAAAGATGAATGCATTTCTATATGCTTGATGCTAACTTATGCAATCAGAACTAAAAGATTCCAAATAATTTCATACTGTGATAGGCAGTAGTCTGTTTTATTTGTAGCCCAGGATATACTAGGAAACTTGATCATCTAATAAAGCTAAACTTTTTATCACCCAAAATCAGTATAATTATTGGAGCCATGTGCTGTAGGCAATAGTATATTATATTATTACATTTTTTTGTAATTAATACATTGTCATATACGGTCTAGTAACCTGTGTTAGAATGATATAAGAAACATATATTATTTGACAAAGACACCAACACACAAATCTTTGTAACCTAATTTGTGAATTAATGCAAAAAACAGCCCTGGCATGTTTAATTACAGAATATAATTTGCATTTGTATGTGAAAGAAAACACTTTTTATAGTGGCAGATCCATTCACGTGTCCTTATGTCAATGTCATCTTGACACACTTAGCTTAGTAACAGTTTACAAGCATTCATCTGATAACCAGTGTTCAGTAGTGTTTATCACTGAGATGAAGTGTGTGAGTGTTCTATGCTCTGTATGACAGGCCTGTGTTGTTTCAAATTACATTAGTCTGGCCAAACCAACATAAGGGCATAGGAAAAGAAATATAAACTGCTCAACCCAAGTCTACTGGCAAACAAATATCTATTTTCAGTAAAATTAGCATACACACAAACTGCTTGGAAAGTTTGCTAAGGTACTTTTATTATCAACCAAAATGTAACTAGTAGTGTGATCACTTATATCCAATCACATGCAGCAATGAGGTCTATGTAAATGAATCAATAAATAAATGAGTAAATAAAGGCACAGGTCATTAATTTGTTGGTTGGTTACACACGAGAGCCAACACCAGCAGAGAGATGCGGCCAGAAACATGGTAAACTCCAGGGTTCACAGGAGTGAAAGGTCTTTTTACTAGAGGCCCCAAGAAATATTATATATATATATATATATATATATATATATATATATATATATATATATGTCTTGTTAAATGCAAAACTAAATTTTCTATATTTCACCCTAATGATGCACGCTCATTCAGATATGCATAATACTCAAGGTGTTTTCTGCGTGCTCTACAGCACTCCCAATCGCTCCTGTTCATTTATATGGGAGCAGTTGGGGAATCCATCTTTGCATCACACTGTTTTGCAGCACAGTTCCTGGTTGGTACATGCAGCTTCTAGCTGCCCTTTCAGCAGCTATCCGTTTGCGCTGACTTGATTAGGGATGCATTCCAACTGCACTTAACTAGCAGTTGCATTGCTGTTGTGGTCGTTGCTAGAGGACTAGAGATGGCCTACTGTATCACAACCACACTCAAATGAATGACAAAGCATGCATCAAGCACTTTGGTGGACTCTGAAAACGGCTAATCGTGTTTTTGAGCACACATTTGAAAGAAGTCTTAAATAACTGCATGATTGAACTTGTAACATAGGCAATGGTGCACGGTAACGCTGTAATTTAAGCACTGTCTTTGTAAAAAAGAGATCTGGAGAATGTGCAGTGCAATGACAATGCTGTACAGACTAGATGACTGCATATTGTTCACGCCACAAAACAGGAAGTCACTGGATCAACAGGTTCTTGGGGTTTTAGCAGAGTAGAACAAATCTGTATGTCTAATGTCTACTATGGGTTTCAGAATTATGCATCTGTTTGCTGCTTTTTGCACTGTAAACTTAGGCCTGCCATGTATAGTATACTCGATATGTATAGTGCAGTAAATAATCTAATTAGGAACTGGATACTAGTGTATTCTGGCCAAGTTAATTATGTTTATCGCTTTTTAGCAAACAGGATAGCAAAATCATTGTTTTTTTTGCTTTCTAATGACACATCTGTGAATCAAAAGTTGGATAAAAATTTATAATAATTTTTATTTTTAGAAGCATTATTCAAGTAGGCCAGTCTTTCAAGGCACAATATTTATGAAAACTGGTCTGAAAATTTAATTATCCCATCCCAACACGGTATGGTTAAGATCCAGAAATAGTAACAGAAGTCACTCTTATTCTGTATCAGCCCATGTATGCAATTTACTCCTTGTAAGGAAGAGCTCTCAGTATTGTGGAAATAGTTTCTGATAACCTCATATGTCACCTACTGACAACCATAGATTATTGGTGGCATTTTAACAGCAGGTGTTGAGTGGCCCTGATGGGCTTTTTATTTAAAGTGAATCTGTCATGTATTAGGTGTGATAGCACAGTTTTGTAAAGCAGCCTAAAACGCAGCTGAAATAACATTTACATTTTACATTTTTCATTATGAAATAATTACCAATTCACAATGAGGACCTTTGGGGCATTTTATTTAGGCATTTTTATTTTTGTAAATGTGTAAAAATGGAGCTCTGGACTCTGAGACACTACTGTGACCTTTGATGTCACAGATAATAATTGACCAAACTTTAGAGTACATTTTGTCACAATATGCTGGACACTGGAAGACACAGAGGTATGGGGACATGTTAGTGTGTCTACATAAACAGCTGTATATCTAGACTCCAAATCCACTATTATTTCTGGAAGTGTCACCAGTGTTATAGGTACATTGTGGTGGCCTATGGAACCTTCTTGCTTGTGTCCAGTAGGAAAGACAGGACAGCCTTATCAAATCCCCCCTACATTAGTAGTTAGAGTGAATGCACCCTTAACTATAATTGTTATTGGAGAAGTGCCCCCTTACATTGTGATCAGTAACAAAAAAAATTGCTTTCCTACAGTGGTATACCTCCTAACATCCACTTAATGAGATATTTGACATCAGTGGTCACTCTCTTTTACTTGGCCAAGTGGCATCAACATCAAACGTTTTTTTTGTAGAGGACAATCATAATTTCATACTGTGATTAAGTAGGTAATATATAAATAATTTATACATAAATGGAAAAATAAATAGAACACATTATGAATAAATGGTTTTCCTTTATTCTAAAGGTTGAAGTTGCATTGGCTCTTCCAAGCTGCTATTTTATTACTATACAAATGGGCCATTTCAGGACAGAAAGAATGGTTGAAAAAGTTCCCACATCTTTCTTGTTTAAAGAATCTATGCTTATGAGTTGTTGTCCTTATTCTTTCTTCCAATTGAAGAAAAAAATGCAGAAAAATAATGCACAGCTGCAATTTTACTGGCTGCGTGCTTATTCTGGGTCAGTAACTTGTTAGGTAATCCAACAATGTGAAGACACTCAACTTTTTTGTAAGCAAGTGCACAGTAGCAGCTCACATATTTTCATCCTTACAAGTTTCTTATGTAGACAAAGGAAATCAACCAAATTATTTCTTTCCACCAAAGCTGTTTTTTTTTCTCTCATATATCTTTGTGGCCTGACAACAGATCCCTTTAAAGCGTACCTAAACTCAGAATTTTCACTTTACATAAAAGGGTAGACAACCTTTTTTTTTGACCCCCCTAATGTACTAATTCTGTCCGTATTTCCATGCTAAAAGTGTTACATTTCTTTTGAATTGAAATTTATTTTACATTGTAGGCTATAATTCTTAGGCATAACTCACCCAAATATGTAATAAAAAAACACAAAAATTAAAATAAAGTTATAAAAATAAAAAAAAAATAGTGAAACACATATGATTTACCTGTACAAAAGCATGTATAATTTATATACATATATATAACCTTGAAGATCGTCTCTTCAGTTCACGGCTGGAGATCGGAGGAGCAGGAGGTGTTCCCAGGACCTACGTTTTAAGTGATCCTGAGTGTGACTCGGGATTACCGCTTTTTGCAAGTAAAATCTACCCCGAGTCACACTCGGGAATACCGCTAGGGGTGTTAAAGTAAAAATTTTGTTTGTGTTTTTTTTAAGTGCAACACCTGAACAATGTGAGATAGGGTGACGTAGATGGATAGATGGATACTGGGACCCGATAAAAGAAACCCCCTGGTGGGCAGACTGATCTGCGGGATTGAAGGCGTGATTTTATTGTTTTGGGTTAGTTTTGGGTTTACTTCTGCTTTAATCTCCTGAATACACAGATAAGTATCAGAGGGTATCAGGCATTTACTATGATCACAGCAGTATTTTATAATTCATTCTCTCTGCCATTGCTCCTGTCTCTTCATTTATTCATTTCATTGTTTTTTTTTTTGTTTTGTTTTTTTGCATACAAGCTACTAACTAACGGTTTTCTTCACCTGTATGTTCATAAAGATTGAATTCTCGAGTGGTATAATTAACCTAAATAAATATCATATGTTTAGTAAGTAAATTATACAAATGAAGATTAGTTTTCTGGTGACAAAAGCATTGTGCATCATTCCCTATTCATATCCCATAAATATATGCAACAAAAGTGATCTGATGCAAATTTACTCAGGCATGTTTAGTAAACATGAAGCAAATTAATGTAGATTAATATGTAGGTATAATGACCCTGTTGTGCTCAGATTACATTTTGTAAAATGATAGAATAGGAATTCTGTAATACATAAACCTATACTATAAGAAAACATGTCTACTAACATTTTGGGCTACAGTACAGCTACCACAAGGTATATGGTTTGCTATTTCTTCTTTATATACTCACCTTTTCTGAAGTCTTTAAGCCTGCCTTCCTCCTGTGGGCTGGTTTTAAATAATGCACAGATGACATCAATGAGGCAAAAATGATGTGGCAATGTTAGAACCTCTTGCAAGCACCATTTCACATTGAATGTTTTACATTGTGATGAAACTTCTCGGGGTGTAGGACTATGATGCCCAGTATTTACAGTCTTTTCTCTGTCTTTTGGGTGAGTGGTAATGGACATCATGCAATCCAAATGACTGAAAACATCTTTAGACTCAACCTTTTGTAGTTTGACTTTCTTTTTAACTTAATTATTATTAAATTTTAATGTATTTTTTACATTTAAATCATTATTTATTTAAATAATATCATTTACTTATTTGAGATCTGAGATCTCAAATCTGGGACCTACTAGTTCATGACAGTTCTACTAGTTCTGACATGATTTTGAAGGTTTTAAATGTAGTACTGTCATTCTTGATTGCTTCAGTGACTCAATGAACTAGAACAAGTATATAGCAGGTAAATCGGTACTCTCAAGCTGCATACAAGTCAGTTAGTCATTTAGTAGAAAACAAGTAAAGGCAGGATAATCTATGAACTTGCCCATTTGGTAAACAGATTTAGTTAGAGCAGCTGCAATAGCAATGTTGGTGGAAATGTTGAGAGTGTAGCAAGGGTCAAAAATAGAAGCAACAAGTATGCTGAAATCTACCACCTTAAGTTGTATATATTTAGAGGTGATTATATTGTTTAATTTTCAATACCATTTTCTGACTAATATATAGAGGCTAGGACCTTATACTGTCATATATATCGTCGGTGATACTGATGATATGGTAATTGGTGGTAGTTTCTGTGATTTTTAGCTCTTGTGTGAACTGGTGGCTTGTGCATAATACTGGTTTATTCTAGCATCAGCAATATGTGAATCATCTCTAGGATGTGTTGGTAATACTGACAACTGACAATAATTTTGTATTTGAGAGTTGATGAAGGCAACATTAAGTGTTTGGTATGTCAATTAAAAAGTGTTTGTGTGTATGTACATGTACATACAGTACATCATTGTATTATTGTATCATACTTTTATGATATATGATATGATTGTGATACATGATATATGATATATGAGTATGATATATATATATATATATATATATATATATATATATATATATATATATAGTTATATTTCTTAGCCATATGTGTATGTTAGCTCAAGATATTTTTTCAAGTCTTTTGCCTTTTGATTTTAACTGGAATATACTGTATGCAGTTTAGGATAATAATAAGTAACCACTAAATTTGTACAGTAAGTAAGAGTCACTGCCACAGTGCTATTTTATTATACTAGCTTCTTTCTTTGCTTCATGTCAAAAAGTTAAACACAGTAAAATTAAAATATTTGTTGCCATTCACACATAATACAGCCTTTGTTGCCATAGCAACAAATTATGTCATTGAATAATATGGATCAAAATTTTAACATGCAGGAAAAAAACAGACTTACATCGCCTTTTCTTTGCAATCAGAACTGTGATTTATATGATCAGTAAAATTATAGTGTAGATCACATTAAAAGGAAACTGTTTTATACAAAACATAAACATACCATAAAACAAGCTTCACTGTAGAAAATACATACATCTTTAACTAAAAAAAAACGACACGTAAGTACAGTCTGACAAAACAAAGAACAAAAACCTGTCTCAATTATTGTCCATATAGTTATCACACATGTCCTTGTTACAAAATAACAAATTGGGCCGTAGAAGCACTAGACAATCATCATCCACTGCTTCTTTGACACGATTTATTTGTTTGGATCTCAATTAGACTGTAAACCAGTCATTGAAGCCTTCTAAACGTGTCTTCTATTATGAGAATTTATCAATAATACAATTGTTTGCCAAAAACCATCCTTTCTGTCGTTTTCTTACCTAAAATTACCCAGTATTGGCAAAACGCCCACTCTAGAGCAATTTATGTTACTCCACCGGATAGATACCTACAGCTCTTGATTTGATACATCTTTAACAATACAATTTTCTTCTTCCTCAGACCATTAATTTACTTTTACATCTCTGAAAATCAGTGAACTTAGAATATTAGAATATATTATGGACCTGTACCTTTTTGCCATTCTTTTTAAATATGGTCCAACGTGGAAATAGTTATTTTCTTCCCATTACTACAACCAGCTATATCTGTTTATCTGGTTAAGAAAGATGTATAGGTCTAAGTGCTATTATTCATTCATTAGTGCGATAATTATGTCATTCTATGTAGGGCAGGTGTAATTGTCGCCTTGAGAGTGTATTAAACATCACTTGTTATGACCTTAAATAGCATTATCCCATTGTGCCTCAGGTGCTAAGGCTTGTATTGAATATGTCAGTTATCATTACTACATATCAATGTGTGATTCCTCAACACACAGTATTGTAATGCAACTGCATGTTTTGTCATTGTGAAGTATTCAAATACTTGAAAGTGAATTTGAATACCATTCCTAACCAAGTCAACATAGTCAGTGTTGCAACACCAGCTTCTTTATCCTTATAGCCTATACTATGCTTTACCAAATGTTACATCTGAAACAAACACTTTTTATCTCATTTTACAAATAAAGTAGGCACGGCAATAAGGCTGGGAAATATTGTACACTATGTATTTTTAGTGTCACAGCCTAATATAAATGATAAAAGAGTCTGCTTTGCTAGGCTGCTGTATTAAATGAACAGGTCCATTGAATGCTTTCCTCTTTGCATTTGTGATATGCTGCTAAGGGATATTGACAGGCTATCACTCTGATGAAGTAATTAATCTTCTAAAGCTTTTCTTGTCACTAAAACCACTGGATAATGAATAGACCTGAGTATGCATTACAATTTATAATACATCCATTTAAACAAAAAAAATAACAGAATAACCTTCTCATCTGACCCTTTTTCTGAACAATGGATTCAACCCCCTGTGGATATGTGATGGCCCATGTTGAGCTGCATTTGAATATTGTTGAATCATTTCTACCTT
Source organism: Pyxicephalus adspersus (assembly GCF_032062135.1). Classification (NCBI taxonomy): domain Eukaryota; kingdom Metazoa; phylum Chordata; class Amphibia; order Anura; family Pyxicephalidae; genus Pyxicephalus; species Pyxicephalus adspersus. Next base: position 95,700,593 of record NC_092861.1, read on the forward strand.
TGATTATTTTTCGTGCAAGGTCAAAATAAGTGAGACTAAATTCAAACATTACAAACATATAGAATGTGATCGATGCCATGTATTTAACACATTGATCAATCGTTGTTTTGTGTGAAATGTGAAACGACAAAGAAAATACATATCTTTATTTTGTTTTCAGAGCTGCATCATCATAATATATTATTTTTAAAGATGTTAAATTTATTTTTTTTGTGAACATGTTTGTATTAAAAGTACAAATGATGTATTTTGTAATATCCCAGAGATGGGACACCTCATTTTTTTCTAAATATATTTTAGTTTTATTTTAAACATCTTATAGCATGCATTGGTCACAGTCGGACAATCATGCTAACTGGGAGTTTTTCACACACAACAAAGCCAGTTCTGGGATCCAATTAACCTCTTTGGCAGTCTAATTATGTCACTATTTTTATGCCAAAAGCGGTAAATTTTTGTGCATGGGAATTTATTTTACATTTTTAGGCCTATAATTCTTAGGCATAACTCACCAAAATATTTTCAATATTTATTAAATTTAATAATAAACTTTAAATAAAAAAACACAAAAATCTCTTAAAACAAGGGTGCATAAAAATACTGAAACCTGTAATATAACTGTACAGTAGCATATATATATATATATATATATATATATATATATATAATGGTTACTTTGTATTAGATTCAATACAGTTATTTTGTATTGAATCCAATTCAAAGTTATTGAATTTCCTGCCGTGCCTCCCGCACACGCACCGACGCATGCACCATTGTCACCGAGAACTCCCGGGGAATGTCAGTGCACATGCTGGTGGAAGATCAAAGGAAGAGGACGCAGCCCAGGGTTGGGATTCGACGGGCAGGACGCCGATGGGACCAGGTGTTTTTTTTTTAAATTTTTTTAGCTACCCCGAGTGTGTCTCAGGGTTACCGCTTTCAGCATGTTTTTTTTACCTCAAGCCACACTCGGGAATACCACTCAGGGGGTTAACCTAAATGCATGAACGCAAGGAATACATGTAGATTCCTTGCAGATACTGTTCTGGCCAGGATTCAAGCCTAGAACATTAACCACTCCCTGTTCCAAGAGTGCTACCCCTGAAGTTTCATAACCTGGCTTGTAAAATGTGTCACGTGAAGATCATTAGTAAAACATAGATTAAAAGATGTCCTTATTTTGGTTGGATTGTAAAATTTAGATAAAGACACCAGATGACCAGATGTTTATCAGACCATAGAATGGCAGATACCAGACAGAAATCTGTCTGTTTTTTTGGGTAATCCTGTATTTCCTAACATGCTACAACATTACCAAGGGTTGCTTTATTTTACATCATTTCATAAAAATCTCTAGCCAATCAAAAAAGGAGAAATGATGTGATTGCAGATTACAGGTCCTGCAGATTGCATTTCCCGAAGGTAAAGTAGATTTTTACACAGAGTTTTCACAGCTGCTATCTGGAGATTGTTGGAGACCTATGACATGAGCAATGGAGCATAAAGTACTTGCAAAAGTCTCTTTGCACAGGTAACTCTAAAAAAGCAAAAAAAAGCTTTTTTTAAATTATTTTCATAGAGTGTCACATGAACAGAGTCTCTTCACTTTATATCAATTCCTATTCTAACAAAAATAAAATACAGTTCAGTTTCAATATGCACAAAGAGACTATAGTTTACATATAACTAAAATATCCTATTTCTATTGTAGTAGCACTGACCCATTTCTTATTTTTAGATGTGCACACTAGCAACATCTGGTGAAAAATTGTTTGTTAGCTGCAATAAAAATGCAATTTTCAGCAGAATTTTACACACCACAATGATAGAAATATATTGAACTAACATATCTTTTTAAATATAAATAAATATTACTTCTTGATATTGGGAACAGTAAAAAGAATAGATGAATGGTTTATCTGAATGTTTATGGCAACATTTGTTTCCAACTTTTGACATTTTCACTATGAAGTGCAGGAGGGTTTTCAATGATGAAGGAACAAATATTTAGTTTTGATGTGGAGCAATATAAGCCGGGTTTTGTGAAAACAAAACACAATAATTTGTGCTGACATATAACATCCCTCTGTAAACCATAATGCTCTCAAAGGTTAGCATTTATTACCAGGATGCTATTTGAGTGCTTTGGTAGCATAAACAGTCTCTGAACGATCGTTACTTGAGACATATATAGTCATACCTTTGATGATTACAAAAGATCTGATGTTTTTCTTATTCTTCAAAGATCACCGAGCATTCTGTAGTGACCACAATTTTCCCTTTGTTTTTACCATTTGCATGCAGTTTTGGAATAGTTAAGTTTGGAACATAGAAACATTCCAGCTTATCAGTAGTTATCAGGGAGTTTTTTTGCTTCTAAAGGACCAGTAAGGCAAGATATCCCATAATTTCCTTATATTTGATAGGAAATCTCACCTTAGACAGTTGTTCCTAGAACAGCTGTATCCATAGGATCACTTACTGTCTAGATACATTTTTCTATCCTTCATGATCATCTTGGGCAAAAAGCTAGAGAGGGCACAGATTTTCCCCAACATCATTAATGCAGTCCTCAGTGATACGATATTTTGGAACACTAACGACTGGGACAATTATTGCCGCGCAGCCTTCCTGAGAAAAGCCCTGCTGCATGGACAGGCTCCATTTATCTGTATGGATGAAACAGATGAGCTACATCTGCAACATACAACTCACCACTCATCCTACATCCAGGACACAGGAGGCTTTTCACTGTTTTTATTTTATTAAACTAAAAACATTGCAATGTAATTTTCCAATTAAACTGAACTTTGTGCTTTGGTATTTGAGTTTTTAATTGCATAATTGAACCCAAGTACAAAAATGTTAAAAATTACAGTCTACCAGTCCTATTAAGGGTGGCTATATTCTCCATTATGGTGGTCTGACCAAAAACACATTCTGTGTTAGGATGGCCACGTTGATTCCTGTTCTGTATCTGTAGAGGAGCAGCATAGCCACAATTGGACAGCAGTATAGTCACTGGGTTGATAGGGTAGTGTTTAATGTACATCAACAGGTTTTTATCCTTTTTGAGTAAAGGTTTTAGTTATATGGATCTTGCTAACTCCCATCATGGTTTATCTCAACCCTTTAACTTTCACTATTGCCAGACAACTTGTTCTGTTAAACAAAGTTAAAAAAGGAGACTTTCTAGAAGGATTAATATTTTTAACAACTTTCTTGTTAAGCATAATGATCCATAAACCGGTAATTTGGATGAAAAAGCAGAAAGGTAAAGACATTTTTCCTTTTTTTTTTTTTTCATTGTGCTCAAAAGCTATATACTGTAAAAAAAAACTATTTTAAAGGCATATGAAAAATATGTAAAGCTTTCAGCTGTTGTTAAGCACAAAAGTGGAACAGAACCGTAGCCGTAACAGAGTCATAGCACCACCACCCACAAGATCTGTCTTATCTGTATACCATAATAAAGCTTCCGGGCGGAAATGGCCATCGTATTGCTTTAGACTCAGGTGTTTGTGGAAAAGTCATCTTAAATTTTAGCATCAAGAAAAGATATTTCACAAAGTGACCTATTTATATTCTCAACACACACTGTATGCTATGTTTCTCTGGACTTATTTAAGTGTCATAAAAACCATAGCATGATTTTCAGGTTAAAAAAAAAATGATAGACAAGAGTAGAACCCAGTCTTGTTTTGTGAACCCAGTCAGTCTTGTGAAACCAATCTATATTTAAATTGAAACTGAATGTGGGTGATTGGCCACCCCTTGAGCTTGCCCTTTTCCACCAATGTCATTCCCTTCTCTCCCTTGTCATTCAAAGCCACGAATGTCATCTACACTGAAGATTTGAGGCTGCTCACATCCACCATCTTGGTTGGAAACATGCAAGCTTAAAACATGCATGCACTCATCCTATCATGAGGATTTAGTCTGATGGCAAGAGTGCTAAGGGAAAATAGTTTTTTTGGTAGAAGAGACATGCAGTACAAAGTCTTTTTCAAAAGACAGAGTATATTAACATTTTTTCCAGGGTTCACTTTAAAGAAAACCTGTTGTGGGAGGATTATAGAGACATGCTACCATGCTATTGCCACCATCTCTTTCTAAAATGAGTTGCCTGTCTGCCATAGTGCTCCAAAGGGTTTTTTTTTAAATGTTTTTCTTAGTCACTCGTTTGTTACACATATGCAGGATTGACTTTCCAATCAGTATACTTGTTCAAAAGGAGTTACCTAGAATGCATTGAAGTCAAAGACAGAAAACAGGCAGCAATAGAAAACCCTGCTTTCAGTGCAGATTTACTTGAAATGAAAATGCTCACAATTAGGCTAAATCTACACTGACTGTTTTAAATGCTTATAAATGCTCATAGAGCTTTTTTTGAAGTTCAGAAGGAAGTTTTAAACCAAGACGTGGTAGAAAACATTCCTCAAAATTTGAGTGTTGGGAACATACTCCAGTAATGGCGTACCCAGCACAATGGTTACAAAAGTCATTTTAATCTAAACACCATGGAATGTCTTAAGACAAATGTCAATTGCCCAATCATAATCTATGTGATAATTTGCAGACTACATAGATACATAATTCTATAATTTGGTGTGAAAGAAACTCATTAGAAAAAAAGAAACAGAAGCCATTAACATATATAGAACAGATGCAGCTAAATGTAACTGGCACAAAAAATATTTGCATTGTTTTTGTAGTATTTAAGGTGGGTCTATTGAAAATCAAGTTGCCACTAAGTGCACTAATAGGAAAAATTCCATCATGGTTACACTTGGTCACACTACACCTATTAAGTGCTGGTGTACTCAGACAAGGAATTAGATAACACCATGTATTAGTCACTTTTATTGTATTGGGTACTTTTAATTGTTATAAGCCAAACCTAATTAAAACTAACTCCCTTCCTTTTTTTTTTCCCATGATCGGGGTCCATGGGCCTCCGTTATTAAAGACTCTCAAGACTGGAGAAGATACACTTTCATTCCAGAAAGCCTGGAATGCATTTCTTCAAAATCATTTGCTATTTGCTAGCAAATGTTTTGAATCCTGAATCAAATCTTTTCCAGGTTTGTTGGATCACCCAGGTTCACTGATGAAAGTGTATCCTTTCCAGTCTTGGAGAGCTTTATTAAATCAGGCCATATTTGTCAGCCCCTTGAGACAATGCCTGGTCTATACACCATAGGAGGTGTGTACCTTTACATGGTTGAATAAGTCCCTTAAAGAATATTTATAGGTTTTCCAAATACAAAATATTAGAGCACAAACGCTTTAATAAAACATAATAGTTTTTGTCAAATCCAAATTTACAGTATGGACAAGTAATTTAGGATGTCCTTCGGCAGAAATATTTTAAATGGAAACATTTAACTTTTCTATTAACATGAAACCATAATACAACCTTAGATAGACCATTTAAAATGCAAAAAAGTATAAATGTGCTGCCTAATCTAATGTGAACTAAAACTGTTTAGTTGATCTGTCCTTGAGTTGTGACCTGATTTTCCATAACCACCACCTCACACCTGGTTTAAAGCATCTCTACACATATTATCCATAACCACCTCTGACCTGTGTTTAACATTTTCTCATTCACAATCATTGCAGTGAACAATTTGATTCCCTTACCAATTTCAAATATAAAATGAGATATCTCAGAAAGACACCTGCCTTCTATCCTAACAGAATGAGCTATTTGATGGCATGTTTTTTTTTGTGAAGTCACAAAAATATAGTCCTATTTGGAATACTCATTCTGTTTTACAGTTAACTGTAAGAGCAAAATTTCTGCTTTTTTAAATTCTTTTACACTGGTCAACAAACATTTTCTTGCCAAACAAATTAAAGTCATTTTAGGTTATGTTTGATGCACAGATTCTAAATATGGTATTGGTTTTGGCTCTAGTTTTTGAAATAATTACCTCAATAATAACTTCATAGAAAACTAATGAAACATGAAAATTAGGCAACATTAAACTAGATATGCCGACGTATACCAAAATAATTTCTTGAAATACTTAATGTCAATATATTTTATATTCAGAATATTTACAGAACAAAACTCAGTTTGTATGATTTCCTTTTATGCTGACGATCAGGACAATCACGTCGCTCCAGCAGTAGTCTGCCTTCATGTGTCTTTACCATCTGCCCTGATACCTTTCTTCCATTACCTTTATATCTTAATGGAACCTCTCCTCTTGTTCCTCACTGAAATTGCCAAGGTTTTCTGGAAATGTTTGCAAATAGCTATGGAGATAGTGTAACTTTTTGCTCATAGTAGCACCCAAAGTTATAAAGTTTAAGAACAAGTTTTATACCAGTTCTTCATAATTTTGTGCTTTATGGTTACCCAAGAAGTTCTTGACAACCATAACATTGCTGTTCCAGGCAGAAGCTTCAGTATCAGTCATGTAACTTTTGAAATTTAAATCATTTTTCAGTTTCCGAATCTGTGGTAAATCAAAGATTCCTGCTTTTAATTTTTCAGTACTTAATCCAGGGAAGAATCTACAAATGTATTTGAAGCAATCGCTGTTTTTGTTCAGGGCTCCAACAAATTGCTTAATTAATCCCAACTTTATGTTTAGTGGAGGTAGAATGATTTTTTTTTTTGTCAACCATTGGCTCTTTAATAATGTTCGCTGCACCTTTCTTCATGTTTTTCCTTAGAGGCCATGTCATGTTTTTCCAGTGATCCTGCTCTACTATTTTACAAGCAGACGAAACATGGGTACTTTGTGTCTCCACTTTGTTGTCCAAGTAGGAAGTTCACCATTTTTAAATCAACACATATGGACCATTGGTGTTCATGATAGCAACGCTTTTGTAAGACCATTTTGATATTTTTTTATTCTTCTTTAATTTTTTGTTGAGTGACCAATTGGAATTGATGCATAGCAGTTGCCAATATGCAGTAAACAGATTTTAAACTTCAAGTGGAACTGTCAATGAAAAGCCGCCAGTCCTCTGCTCGGTATTCTCATATATGGGTACTCCGATATGGGCCAGTAGTCCAGGGACGTTACAACAGTACACAAAGTCCCCACCTTCAATGACGTATGGTAGGAGTCTCACCTTTCTTGTCCTATAAACCATTATTTTAACTTCTGGTCTCAGGCAGTTCTTTTGTTTTAGCTTGGTTGCTAAAAGTTCAGTTGCTTGTTTTGACAGACTTAGGCCACATATTAAATCATTGAGCTCTTCTTCGGAGAACTGCTGCTTTACCGAAACACTTCCTTCATATTCACTTCCACCGCTAACTCCTGGATTACACTCCAAACCCTGTATATCCCTTGTCGGATACAGGAATTACAGGGAGTGTACTGAACACTGGTATGGGAACATCAGCACCATGCGGCACAGGTCGTCTTGCTGATTCCAAATCAGGGTACTCCCTCTTGTTTTTCTTGTAACGATTAAAAACTTTTACATTCACAGCACAAAAATATCAATCATTATGATGATTTTTGGGCTCTCGCCATACCATAGGTACACCAAAGTTTTCCATTTTTCCACTGACGTAGACACCCTACACAAGTTTTTCAAACGATATGGGAGCCCAATACTTATGATGGTCCCCCAGTTTAATATCAAAATATGCAGGATATACTTGTTTCACAAATTTTGTAATGTTTCTTCTGTCTTTTTGCTGAAAAAATTCACCACAAAGTAGCAAAATACATTAGGGTCATTTAAACAACTTGTCCTTGAAGAACTCCTATTTCCGTTAAAAAAAAATGTATGAATAAAAAGAAGGCAAATGAAAGTTTCATGAAAATAATGCTACATTTATTATATAAAATGCAAAACATCGGTGTAAATAAAGATTGATAATAATATGCTTGTTAACATGTTAACATTTGTTGTTAGTAAAATTATCTATTCTGATTCCTGTAACACAAGAACTAGAGCCAATTCAATGAAACTGATGTCATTTCTGGATTCTGCAGACCTGGAATACACTAAGTATATTGAAAAATCCTTGGAAAGTGCAACAAAATTGAGCTGTGTTATTTATTTTTGTATTTTATGTTCTCCTCTCTGAATCTATATTGGTATTTAATTGGTTGATTGGCTCATTAACTCCCTGATGTAATGGTACTTGGTGTGTATGTTTATGTGTAAACACAGAACCCATAAATCAAAGATGAAGTATCTCACATTTATACTATAGGACCCACCTACGTGTGATCCAAAACAAAATGTGCAACAGGCAACTTATTCAACAAACACACTACTGAAAGCACCCCCTGATTATACCATGGGTTTTTTTAACCTGCACTTTTACCACTTATCAACACTTAAGATTTACATTTCCAATAGGAAGGTGTGTGGGATCTTTTTTTTTTGTTTTGTTTAATGAGTTCTTTCTGCTTAGATTGTTGTATTGTGTTGGCTTAACATAGTTTTTTTCTGTAGTCAGATTTGACAGGCTCTTCTGTGTTTACAAGGTTTATAAATAGCTTGCTTTATAAAAAATCATTATGAACTTACCTTGGTCCCCCAGTTTAATACCAAAATATGCAAGATATGCTTGTTTAACAATTTCTGTAATATTTTTTCTCTGTTTTTGCTGAGAATATTCACCACAAATGTAGAAAAATACTTTAGGGTCATTTCAACAACTTCTCCTTGAAGAACTCATAATTCTGTAAAAAAAGAAATTGTGAGAATAAAAAGAAGGCAAATGAAAGTTTCATTAAAATATTGCTACATTTAATATATAAAATGCAAAACATCGGTGTAAATAAAGATTGATAATAATATGCTGTGTTAACATTTGTTGTTGGTAAAATCATCTATTCCGATTCCTGAATCACAAGAACTAGAGCCAATTCAATTCAATGATGTCATTTCTGGATTCAGCAGACCTAAAATACACTAAATCCCTGGCAAGTGAAAAAAAAAAAATTTATTGAGCTGTGTTATTAGTTTTTTGGATACTGAACAGATTGTTCAGTGTCTTAACAGATAAAATAGATCATTTAGATTATTTTTTTTGAGGTTCTATAATTATATATTCTGAGTTTTAAAATGTCAGTCACTTTCAAGTACAGTATGCAATGCTAACAATTTGAAGTAATAAAATGTTATTTATTGCATTCTTCTAAGTAATAAAAAATGTAAATGTTATCAAGTAAATCATGAAAGAACATTAAAGCTGAATTCTGCTAAATGTTTGTCAGAAAAAAACTGAAACTGAAATCCATGCCAGATAGTATGTAAAAGACCTCACTTTCATTCAGTGCAAATAGGCAACGAAGCTTAGTTACAAACCCACCCTAAAGCCTGCTGAAAGGGCAAGTAAGAAACAATCATTACAATCACTTGCTCTACGAAGCAATTCTGACCGTAAACTCTTGGGTTTAGATTTCAAACTGCAGTCAGCTTTGGAGAAAGAAAAGAAGAAAACTCTTGCCAGTTTTTTTATTGCTGGAGAGACTTTAACTAATTTCCTATTGCTTTGTTTGTTTCCTTAATGACCAGACAAAAGTATTAAAACTGTACCTTTCCTCTGCAAACATTTCCCATTTTTGCAGATTTTTATTTACTTTCCACAAAAACCATACCATCTTTATTTTAGTAAGATGAGTAAAAATTTTTTGTTAGTAATTAGTATTTACAAAAAGACTGTCACAGTTTTGAAAAAATGCTTGTTCATTTTCTCTCAGAATACTGAATTTTACTACTCCTGCACAGTGGAGAAAATAAGCATCTAATTATCGTAGTTACAGAGATACAAGATATGCATGTATTATGTACCTTTTTAACCCAAACTCTAACCCTAACTCTAGCTCTGTCACCGCAAATTAGGGAAAAAAATGCTTTAGTCAAAACTACACACACTATGGAACATTACTATGCATCAGATTAGTTTCCCTCTATTACACAACGTTTAGGGAGACAGACACAGGAACACAGCAGTGTGACTAGTGCAATGCTTTTTTATGTAATCTCTTTGGCAAATCACAGAGACCTGTCACCAGCAAAAATTTCTAATAGCTCTTAGCAATGTCTTCAGGATTGTAGCTGTACAAGTGGGAAAAAGTTTATAGATCTACATAATTTTGGAACAGGCTTCAGTTTAGCCTTTTAATGTAATTTTTGACTTTGGTGAAAAGACGATAACAGGAATATATTTCTTGTTATTGCTTGGGTGATGATCAAAAGAAAAAAAAATGAGTAAAAATAAAATAATACATTTCTATTGTTCAAAAAAAAAAAAAAAAATTACTTTTTATACAGAAAAACCTTTGGGAGATCTACTGGTAATGAGTAAATAAGCCCCCTGTATAATATGTATGATTGACAACCTTTTGCCGAGTTTGAAAATAAGTGTTTTCCAATGTAATCTTAGCTGTTGTAATTTCTAAATATATAATACAGTGGCAGAATGTGATTTTGCATTTACATCTGTAACCTTTGCAGTCCTCAATTACTTTGTAACTTTCTTTATTGTGTAATTGGTTCTCAGAGAATGGACGCCTGCCAACACTCTAAGAAAGGTTTCATTTCTTGCTGAAATTAGTTCAGATCCAAACCAACATTCAAATTGGTCCCAATCATGAATTGCAAATTGCTACAAAATTGAACATAGCTTTTTTTGATAGCTTGTTTTAAACATAACTGTCTTAGAAACAGTGTGCCAGTTTGAATTAGCTTAGGGATTTTGCGTTATTTTAGAGCAGGAAAGCATTTATTTATATGTATAAGGATCGGATTGTAAACAGAAGTGCAAGTAAGGAAATGATTAAATGTCTACAGTTAAACTATTGACATTCTTAGCGCTGAAAAGTTTTGGCATAAAAGGTAAAGGTTTTAAAAAGCCCCTGCATCCCCTATTACCAGATCAGACCTAAGCCTCCTATTGATTACACCATGCTCTGCTACATATTTACAGCAGGTAAAGATGAGGGCATGGTACAAACTGAAAACAAAAAGGGAAAATTAAATTGAGAGGCATCCAAAGAACACTAGAAGACCAGCACATTCTGTAAAGTTGTTGATTTACTAAGTAAGAAGATGATTATCCAGGAAAGAGCGTGTTGCTTTCTGAAAATTAAATGCTAGTGAATTAAAATAAATTGTTTTCACATGAAAACAAAAAATGTGTTTTTTAAAAAAATATAATTCCAAGGCTGGAGAGGATACAATTTTATCTGTGAAGCAGGTGATTCAGCAAACCTGGAATAGATTTCTTAAAGGTCATTTGCTATTTGTTAGCAAATGTTTTTAATCCTGGGCCAGATCCATTCCAGGTTTACTGTATCACCAGGCTTCACTGACGACAGTTCATCCTCTCCAGCCTTGGAAAGCTTTAATAAATCAGGTCCAATATTGGGTTTAAAAGTTAATGCATGTCCAGCTTATGCACTAACATGCACTTTGGTATATAATTTACCAATTTTTATTGTAAATCAATTCCAATGTTTGAACCAGTGTTCATAATAATTACTAAATACCTCGGTTGGTAATTTCCCAATTCTAAATGGCCACAATCTATCATGCAGGAGGTATGGAAAGTTTATGCAGCTTTTGTTTCTTTGAAAGATAAACAATCTTTCCTCTTAATTGTGTTCTAAATATGTTCCAATATACAATATATTATATCTAATATGAATTTAAATTATTATATACACCTTGTAAAGTTTGGCAATGGATGTCTACCAGCCACATGTTTGAAATAAATCCTTTGCAAGGTTGTAGTTATGAGCCTGTCTTCTGTATATGCCCTCAACAAGTAAAAATGTAAAAAAAATCACGACTAGTCAGGCATTAAAGGGCTGGCCAATTTTTCCTGGCTTCAGTTCAGTTATAGAATAAAATCTTTAGTGTTCTCACTTACAAAGCTGAAAAAAATCAAAAAATGTATGAATGTAAACATAACCCTCTATTAAGTTTGAAATAATTCAAGAAGCAAGACTTACCTAAATAATAACTTCCTATCTACACCATTTGGCCTACCAAACAGTTTCCATCCTACCTGAAAAGCAGTAAGCTTAGGCCTAAAGCTTGCCAAAAAAACACATCTTTATCATGTCTCTAAATCCTGAACAATGCACCTTTAACACAATCACATTGGCTGGCCAGTTGTATTTAGGTCCATGGTAAAAGGTAAAGCAAGAGCACAGGAGACCCTATTGGTTCTGCTATCTGCTAATGCTTATAAGGACAAAATAAAGTAATAGGTATTGGTGGAAACCTAAGTTAGTAAAAGTTCTTCAGGGAACTAACTATGTGCTAACCCTTGATATAACATATCAAAAACATATTTGTAAAGAGAAGAAAAGCAGAGTTTTTTTGCACAAAAAAAAATTGTATTGAGTATAAAGTTGAATATACAGAAATAAATATCTTACATAGACAAATTTATTTGCATTTGCCTTAAATCACAGTGTTTTCTTGTGGTTAAAGACATACAGGATAAATTACAAGAAATCGCAAAGTACAGCGTATCATCAAGTTTATTTACCAATTTTAAGGTTGGACCACAATATATGTTTGGGGTCCACCAACTGTTAAATTGGCCTTAAGAGGCACTAGACATAATTCATCTCAACGCAGCATATACATTACTACCATAAACTTATAATGAATAAATCATGTTGATGATTGTACTCGACGCGTTTCGCCTTGTTAGGCTTCCTCAGAGGTAGTAGTTTTGCAACATGTGTTTGGCACTTGTAATATTTGTATCTAGATCAATAAAGATATAGGTGTTAATTAATTATTAATATGTGTATCCTAAAAGTTAAATTATTAATGTGTATCCTAGTATTTACTTGAATATCGACAGTTTGCAGACACATATAGTATCTAAAAATTACTAGATAGTAAGCAGGCCTATCCACATATTAAAGAGGAGAGTATTGTCACCCTAGAATCATTTTTAAAAAAGTGTATAAATTGGTTATAGTTCAATGGGAGCACATTTACTGTTTAACTGGCGTATTAAAACTCACATGATTCCTGTGGAGTATTGCGTTCTGCTTACTGAAAGTATTTTAAAGTGATGACCATCTCCTCAGCACAGAGAACAGGAGCAAGTAATTATATAAACAATCCCAGGTGATTGGCAATTCACATGGTAATGAATTTTATGTATAGTACCATTGGGTAGTTTGAGCGCTTGGTTCTCTAGGATCCAATCGCACTGGTTACAGAAGCCACATTTGAAGGTTCCATAGACCTTAGTGCGTTCTGTGTTGGTAGATTGTGCCGTAAAGTGGCTTGTAACGAGTGAGTTTCATATCAAATTTGATCTCCTATGAGTAATGCTTGTTTTTTCATCTATGATGGTACTGATAGTAGTAGATAGTACCGTATTTTCTGGCGTATAGGATGACTGGGCGTATAAGACGACCCCCAACTGATTGTTTAGAGTGGTCTGCCAATTAATTGGCAGACCACTCCAACCAATCAGTTGGGGGTCGTGTTATACGCCCAGTGTTGTACTGTTCCTTCTGCCTGTCGGATCTCGCTATTGTGCGAGAACTGAGAGGCAGAAGGAACAGTACAGTACTGGTAATTGGATACAGGAGGAGGTAACAGCCACTCGCGCGCTCCACACTCCTCCTCTGCTGGAGAGCCAATCCAGGCTCACGTTCTCCTCTGTGTGCAGCTTGCTTCCCCTTGCTTCATACTCCCCGCGCAAAGCAGGGACTCGGCCGCGCCGGACGTATGAAGCAAGGGGAAGCAAGCTGCAGGTAAGTACCCGGCGTATAAGACGACCGCCGACAGATTTTTCGGGGTTAAAAAGTCGTCTTATATGCTGGAAAATACGGTAGTTCTCTGTGCTGAGGAGATGGTCATCACTTTAAAATACTTGCAGTAAGCAGATTGCACTACACAGGAATCATGTCAGTTTTATTACACCAGTTAAACAGTAAATGTGCTCCCATTGAACTATGACCAATTTATACACTTTTTTAAAAATTATTCTAGGGTGAAAAAAACTGTTTTTTTTTTTTTTTGGGGGGGGGGGGAGGGGAACAATACTCTCCTCTTTAACATGTGGATAGGCCTGCTTACTATCTAGTTATTTATAGATACTATATGTGTCTGCAAACTGTTGATATTCAAGTAAATACTAAGATACACATAATTAATTTAATTAATTAACACCTATATCTTTATTGATCTAGATACAAATATTACAACTGCCAAACACATGTTGCAAAACTACTAACCCTGAGGAAGCCTAACAAGGCGAAACGCGTCGGGTACAATCATCAACATGATTTAATCATTATAAGTATATGGTAGTAATGTATATGCTGTGTTGAGATGAATTATGTCTAGTGGCTCTTAAGGCCAATTTAACAGTTGGTGGACCCCAAACATATATTGTGGTCCAACCTTAAAATTGGTAAATAAACTTGATGATACGCTGTACTTTGCGATTTCTTGTAATTTATCCTGTATGTCTTTAACCACAAGAAAACACTGTGATTTAAGGCAAATGCAAATAAATCTGTCTATGTAAGATATTTATTTCTGTATATTCAACTGTATACTCAATGGAATTTTTCTTTTTTGTGCAAAAAACCCTGCTTTTCTTCTCTTTACAAATATGTTTTTTTATAAGGACAAACCTTACCAATTACAGAAGGTTTTCCAATCCCTATGTCTGCTGTTGCTCTTTTTTAAAAAAAAATATTTTTTATTGATGGATGTATAAATATGTAACAGTACAGAAGTGAAACATAATTAACACAAAAAAGGGTTACAAACGTTATAAAGGAAAAAGTTTCATTAGTCCATTGGAACAATCCAAATAAACAGTTGGGTTAAACAAACCAGCGTTTAAAATGATTGCAAGAATCATTAAACATCTATGAGTATTGGAGGGTCATTGTCTAACATTCTTAAGGTATACCATGAAGTATGTTCAAAAATTTTCATAATTTGTGCATTTAAAGAATGAGGTTGAATTTCTATATAAGATTCCCAGGTTTCAAAAAAAAGTCAAACCATGGACTCTTTTTCTAAGGAAGCTTCTATCCAGGCCATTTTAAATACAATATCCAATCCTTTTTTTAAAAGACCTAATGTAGGTGGATCTGAGCCTATCCATTTATGTGATATTGTTTTTTTTGCAACTAAAGAAACAATAGATAACAAAGTTCTGCTTCCTCTGGTAATTCTCACTTCATTCAAATCAAATAAACTCAGAATTGCCCATTCAGATGTTAAGGGTACATAATTAGTCAAGGATGAAGTAACATATTAGGCCACTGAACACCAAAATCTTTTAATACTTTAAATCTTTTAATAGGACAGTTCTAAAAAGCATGGTACAAATCCACATTTTAATTTGTACACTTAGGACACATACTAGTAGGATTATAACCCATCAGGTATGCATATACGCCCCATGGAACTTTTTAGGGATCATCTCCCTATACATAGTCGACAGGAGAACCTTCCATTCTTTAGAAAAAGCAAGAAGAACATCTTCTTCTTACTTAGTGGGAAAGTGCTCTGTCCATTTTACCATGCCAGTTTTCCTGGTAAAATAGTCTAACGGGATTCTAAGCATCGTATAATTTTCAGTAATTGCTTTCCTGGAAGGGTTATCCTTCAATAGTAAAGCGTCAAGTGGATTTTTCCAATCATTTAAAGATAAGGATTTATTAACTCTTGAGGTATAAGATTGCATTTGTATAAAAATGTACATCGTTGACCTCAAAAAAGGATACTCCGTGGCTGCTTTTTCAAAAGAGAGCAGACGCTTCGTATCTCCGCCCACCAATGATTGGATGGTGATGGTTGGAAAGAATAGCCATCTTTGCAATATAGAAAAACACGTTAGGTGGGGGAGATTCTATTTACCCCAAATGGGAGGAAATAAGGAAGAGTGGCTATTTATTAATTGCCTGCCCCTGATCTTGTGCCATATCTGCCACTAAGAATATAATGAAGGATTGGATAGAACCTCTTCTGGTAACAAGACTTTGTGGATATGGAGTAAATATCTCAAATTCAAATTGGGGATAGATTGCTGATTCAAAGTAGAAACAGTGTGGTTACAGGTGTCGTGTAGCCAATCCTTTATATAACGTACAATAGAAGCTGCATTATACAATTCAATATCAGGGAAATTAGTTCCTCCATGCTGGGTAGATTGGTGTAAGATGCCAAGACTAAGTCTAGTTCTTTTATTTCCCCATATGAAATCACAGATTAATGTATAAATATTCTTAAGATCAGGTTTTGTAAGCAATAGCGGTAACAATTGAAAAATACATAGCAGTTTAGGGAAAACTATAATTTTTATCTAATCAATTCAGCCCAGATAAGACACTGTTAAATTAGACCAATTACGGAGATGTTCACTCAATGGGTATATATACAGGTGTGAGTGGTGGTTAATATATGGTAAAATTAGTAGTCCTAAAGGTAATGTAGGTAATGTTAGACAAAAAAGAGAGGAAAGGAGGGTTTTTGGCAAACATAAAGTATTGTATTGAATGATAATTCTCATATACAATACAAGACATGATAATTTCAGTAGGCCACAATAGAGACTTGTGGTCTATAGAATTTAGTACTGAGCCCTAGAGGGCACTATACAGGTGTCATCTAGCATATTGTGCACATACATAGCCATAAAGTGTTATAACTTGTGAAGAGGAAATTGTTCGCAAGTTTTCACATTTTCTGTTGAGTTAGATCTTACAGTTGTTTTTTTTACAAATTTTTGGGTGGTGAATCCAGAAATGACCTCATTTTTTTGCTATCACATCCAGTTTTTATGACTCAGGTACCCTCCATTTTTGTCAAAAAACATACAAATTTTACATGCAAAAATATTGAAATAATAACTTGGATGTACGGTTTATTTAAATTTCTTTTGTTTATACAAAGGATTTATTTGTTTTAACTTGATTTGTTATTCTATGACACATTAAAACATTTGAAAATTAATCGGGGTAAGCGGTTAAGGTAAAAATTTACACTTATAGCTTTTCCTGGAGTGTTCAGTGTTAGTACATTCCTGCCGGATGCTCCAACAATAGTCAGCCATCATATGCACATCCTATCTACCCTGATATCATCCTTCCATGACCTTCAAATCTTGGTGGAATCGTTCACCTTGCTCATCTCTGACAGCACCAAGGTTTTCTGGGAAGTTAGAAAGATGGCTATGCAGAAAATGCACCTTGATGCTCATATTACAACCAAGCATTTTGTATCTTTCCAAGAGTTTTTGGACAATTTCTGTGTAATCAAGAGAGTCCTTGACAGTGGCTTTAAATGATAACCAAGCATTCTTTTCAACTTCTGACATTGTCCTGATGAAATGTTCATCTTTGATGAGCTTCCGAATCTGTGGACCATTAAACACACCGCCCTTTATTTTTTAAAATTACAGGCTAGGAAATGCCAAAATGAGGTACTTGAAACAGTCTCCTTCGGTTGGCAAAGCTTTAAAGAACTGTTTCATCAGACCCAGTTTCATGGGCGGGAATATAATATTCTTTCTATCAACAAGTGGCTCATGTAGAATGCTTGGATCACCTGGTTTTAGGGCAGATCTTGGAGGCCAAATACTTTCCACCCAATGCCTCCCACGAGCTCTGTGGCCCACATGCACAGATAATAGGGATACTTGGTGTATCCGTGTTGCTGACAAAGAAGAAAGCATACCACTTTAAGGTGAACACAGATGACCCAATTGTGTTGGTGATATTGCCACAACTCAATGACTCTCTTTATGTCTGCATATTCTTCACAAAGAGAAACTTAATGGCCTATCGAGACTGACCCAAATATATTGCCATTGTGAAGGAGGACAAACGTTAAGCTCCGCTTTGAACAATTGATGAATAGTCGCCATTTAGTTGAGTTATAGATTGGAATTCCCAATTCCTCCATTAAACCAGGTATGTTATGGCAATACACAAAACCACTGTCAGTTTTAAAGTACTGCAGAAATGCAATTTCTCTGGTTCAAAAGTACGATACCTTTGTTCCTTTTCCAAGTAAGTTTTTCTCATGCAGTCTCGATGCTAGGAGTTCTAAAGCCTTCTTTGATAGTCCCAAATCACATGCTAAATAACTCATCCCATGCTGATAAAAACTCTTATGAACAGTCCTCTTCAATTTCAAACTCTTCATCATTGTTGTCACCTAGTTCATCACCATAATCATGTTCTTCAAGAGAAGGTAGTTTAATGAAAACTGGCACTGGGATTTCATCTGAATGAGCCACTAGTATATGGTAGACTATGATACTCTATGTTACATTTATTTTTCTTGTTTTATCCTGAAGTTTTCACTATACAAAAATAACTGTCACTGAAATGATCCCCTGGCTCTCGCCAAACTATAGGTATACAAAATGGCATCTTATCACGTGTTCCCTTTATCAACATCAGTAAACTGTCGACACACTGCACACCTTATGAGGGGCCCAAGCCTTATCTTGATCACCAAGTTTAACTTTGAAATATGCCAAATGGGCTAGCTCTAAAAATGTGCTGATCTCCGCCCTTTGACTGGGAATGGTAAAACTGCAGTCAGAAGAGGCCATTCTATTTTATCAAAGGCTTTCTCTGCGTCTAGGCTTAGTAACATAGGTTTCACATCTGGGCGATGAGTGGCCTGAACTGTAGCTAATTCCTACCATGGAGTGCCCGCTTCGTACGAATCCTAGTTGGTGTTTGGTCAATACGGTTGGAAGAAAGCTCTGCAGCCTATTTACCATTAATTTGGCTAAACCTTTATAGTCACAGTTTAAAAATAAAAAATAGCCCATAAGAGGCCAGTAGTTGTGGGTCCTTACCCGGTTTAGGAATTAATGTAGAGTAAGCCTCATTAAAATCAGGAAAAGGAGTATGGTGAGACAAAATTTAGTTGGATACTTCTGTTAATAAAGGACTGATTTTGTGCACTAAAATTTTATAATATTCAGCTGAAAAACTATCTGGGCGAGGGTTCTTATTAGTAGCTAAAGATCCTATATTACTGAGGATTTCAGCTGCAGATATCGGAGCATTCGAACTCTCCCTACATTCTGCTGAGAGTTTGAGTAATTTAGCCCTCTCTAACATCCACAAAAGTATATCCGGTCCTGTCTCTTAGGCCTTAAATTCCTTATAGTAGTCCTCAAAAGCAGTTATAATTTGGATGGATTTTTGAACTGGATTAGCTAAACAGCCAATAAAGTACCAATTTTATTACCCCATCTGTAAAATTTATGTTTAGTGTACAAGGCCTGAGTTTTAATTTGGGTAGCTACATGGGCATTTACTGAATCACTGCCTCCTGCCAGGTTTTCTTTGCTTCAATACTGGTGCGCTGTAAATACAGTCTATAACAGCGGTCGACAACCTTTTTGGTCCCCCGGGCCACTAAAATTACCGGCTCCTGAGGAACCTTCCCCATCATGACGTCATAATGTAATAACCCCGCCCACTCTGTCATCGCAGATCTGAGCCGGGGTATGTTGTGAAACGCCACACCACTTCCCTGAGCCAAGGATTTGCTTGGGGTATGTGGTCTGTGGCTCGGGGGTGCACTGACCAGCGCCGTGGACACCCAAAATCTTCTTGCGGACCATTGGTGGTGACCGCTCTTCTATAAGAAGAAGTGTGACTTGATTCTGGAGAATGGTATATTGTTTGTAATATTGCCAATTACGCTGCAATGTAAACTTATGAATTGCCCCCTCATTATGGCCTTCATGGTGCGCTACAGCAAAATCAGGGTATCCCAATGAGAAAGGTTATCATCTAGACCAGGGGTCGGCAACCCGCAACTCCAGAGCTGCATGCGGCTCTTCAGCCTCATTGTTCTGGCTCCCTTTCTCCCTTCAGCCAACGACTCGAGGTCCCTGATGGGGGGATCCCCTTCCTCCTGTAGACACTGCGGAGGAGGGGGATTCCCCTTCCACTGTTCTAACACTGGAAGTCTACCCGTGAAATAAATCTATCGGGCCGTGTACAATGACGTCATCGTCAGTTAAGTTTCACAGCTGTGTTTGTCAGGTTCTGCAGGCTTATATTTCACCCAGTACAAAGCTCCAGATCTCCTAAACATTATGTCCTACTGATTTTCAGGATACACAGGGGACCATCATAGCTAGCAGTACCCCAAATTTTATCTCTTCACCTTCAACAACTTTCAAAATATGGGGGTCAAAATTCTAAAAAATAGTTTAAATTGAACATCAGGGTTGCTGTTTTAAAAGTAAGTATGTCTAGAAGCCTGAAATTAAACATAGAAATCATGGACCCCCTGGGCAACTTACATAGCAAGGAAGTGCGAACCCCAAATTCATACCTACCTGTCACAAAACTAGAAATGTCATACTACACTACCCTGTCCCCTTCCCTACTTTGAACCCCAATATCTCTGGAACGGGGAGATGTACAAAACCAAAAAAGTAGGTGCAAGTGGGGACACTTGTGACTAACACCCCCAAAATTTCATCATTAAGCCATTGTCAGAACATAAAGGACTCTGCCCATCAAAAAAAATCTACCCTGTTACACATTGCTGGAGGCTTCCAACACCTGAACCCTAATTTCTCTGGAACAGAGGGGTACAGGTAAACAAAATTAGAGGTTCAAGTGGGGGACACCTGTGGCTAACACCCCTAAAATTTAATTGCTAAGGCTTTAATACATGAAAGTATAACGTCTCTTGTACCGACGCATTTCGCCCTTGTCGGCTTCCTCAGGGGATGTATAGAGATTGTTAGGAGATAAGCTAAATGCAGAAAATACATATATAAATATATAGGGTATCATAAATAGTTGATGTTTAAGTTTAGTATTCACATAGCAGAACATCAAAGTTGTGATCATGTTTCCTAAGTGCACATATATATCAGGTATACTAAGTACAACATCTATGTATTGGTATGATGCTCAGAGAATCAATATCTGAACATCAGAATTATGATAAGGTTCGATACAGTGTATTGTGCAAAAAAGAATAAAGGTGATAACAATATATATACCATATATATACTAAGTACAACATTCATGTATTGGTATGATGCTCACAGAATCGATATCTAAACATCAGAATTGTGATAAGGTTTAATACAGTATAATGTACTAGAGTGAATAAAGGTAATAACAATAAGGATAACCATGATGAGGATGAATGCTCAGAGTTCTGATTTGTAATATAACTATTGTTGAGATAACTAAATAGGAGCATTGTGTTATACAAAGGTTCATAAACATAAGCTGTAAGCAAATTTTAAATGTCTTACTATTAGTTGTTTGACCCCAGATATATATCAGGGATGGTAGATGAGTAGTGCTAATGGTTGAAAACACTCTTACTAGAGGTAAGAAGGTTAATGTAAGATTAGGAATGTAAAGCATAGTGTATATTTATGTTTGTCCTGACGCGAGACGCGTCGGTACAAGAGTCGTTATACTTTCATGTATTGAACCCTCTATAATTATACAGTCAAGGATCTAAACTGTCTAGCTGATTGGTCTGACTATACCCATAACACTAACGGGTCAAGACCTTTTCCACTTTTTTATATAATTTTATAATTGTCTGTGACAAATTATCACAATATAAGCTTACTTTGCAAAAACAAAACTAAGCTTTCTTGTTTCCTTATCTATATTTACATATTCAAACCATGGAGTGGGATAAATTATACTCTACCATGTGCTATTGCTTTACTATTTCCACTTGTAACATCGTCAGAACATTAAGTAACTCCGCCCATCAAAAAAATCTGCCCTGTTACGTTAACAGGAAGATACATTAGAAGCCGGAGGCTTCTAGGGCCATAGTTGAGTGTTTATTTTTTTTCAAAGTAGGCCTACACATGTACGTTGCACTTCTGTTTGTTGTATTCTGTTGTAGTAACAAGAAAAATTAAAAAAAGATTAAAACGTTTAAAAGCTTTAGGCTGTGTTATGTTTTGCAGGCTCCGGACGTTTTTTCTTTAGTGGAAGAGGGGGCTAAATGGCTATTTTCATAGTAAAGGTTGCTGACCCCTGATCTAGACCATTTGCCCAATGAGATTGAATGGGCCCTAAAAGATGAAGATTTGGATAGATAGGGGGGAATCTACATGAAAAAGGTTTTCCAAAATGTTTGTAATAGTTTAAACCTCATGAGCAAAGGGGCATGGTCAGATAGTGAAAATTTTCCTTTGAAAGTCTCAGATACCTCTGGTAACAGAGCTTCTATTAATATTATATAGTCTATTCTGGAAAATGTGCAGTGCACCTCAGAGTAGCAGGTGTAATCTTTTTCAGGTGGATGAAGAAAGCGCCAGCTATCAACTAATGGTGTTTGTAAAAATAAGTGCTTCAACTCAGAGGTAGAAGCCTCAGGTCTAGTATGTGTCACTTTAGATCTGTCTATGGTCGGGTCAACAACTGCATTAGGATTTCCTGCTAATATCAAGTTAGAAAAAGAGTTCATCAAAATCTTCTTCCTTGGATTGGTAAAACAGGAGGAAGGATTACTTTAGGGGCATAGGCAGAACACAGAGTATGGATTGTACCTGCAAATTCCAATTGTAAAAAAATGTCTCTACTGTTCGGGTCTAAGTCAGTAGAAACAATTTTATAGGGCAAATGTTTGCTAAGTAGAATTGCTATCCCTCTCATTTTGGTCTTATAGGTGGTGTGTAACACATCATCTATCTATGGGGCCCTCAGTGATAAAACTTGTCCCTCTTTCCAATGCATTTCCTGTAAAAGCACTATATCAGGAGATTGTTTTTTGAGATGTAGTAGGACTCTTTTTTGTGGACAATAGGACCAGCCACATTCCAAGATAAAATTTTTAAAAGTGTCCGTTCTTTATCTTGGTCTGGTAAGAAAGAAGACGGGGTTACATTGGCTGCTGTTGCTCCTTTTAAGATTTCTGACAATACCCCATAGGTTTACATCAACTAAGGTCTATAGAAATATTTTACTACTACTCAGACCAGGTATGTTATTATAATTTTGTAAAACACCCAAGGACAAATGGGTTAGTGGCATTATCACCAGGCCAAAATAATTTCAATTATCTTGAAAACAGTATTCTAATTCAGATACAACGTCAAAGGACTATGTTTTTTCCAGGTTTAGATATACTACATATCCATGAACAGTAAACAGCTAGCATTTTTCAAAAAAGACTCAGGAGTGACAGCCCACTCATGACAGTTCTCATTTAAGACATTTTCTTTTAAAAACACTCATTTCAGTAGTTTTTTTTTTGTGTATATTTTTCCATTTTACTTTTGCTGTGCTTTGCAAATGTGTAACAATTAGTTGAGATTATCTAATAAATATATATTCCCCACTCCTGATAATGCTGCATACTTATTTGTAAATGTTAGATTCCTTTTTATCTGTAGTGGTTATTTAATGTTTTCTGTACAGCTAAATTGCTGATCTTAACTACTTTTGGTAAAGTTTCTTGTTTTTCTTTTCATTACAGTGTATTTGTCCTAGAGAGATAATTAGGAACACTGATAATTGCCGGTCTAACTTTGAAATACCCAGCCTTAAACAAAAAAAAAAACATAACTGTTTTTATAAATTTATGAGATGAAACTTTGCACCAAAATGGTTTTACTATATACTTACAATAGTGATTTGATTTTTTTTTACCTTGGGGAGTGGAGGGGTATGTAATGATTTATGTCAAGCCCAGTATTGTTCAGATGTATCTTACATCCTAGGGTGGCTGTAGATGTTTTTTGAATAAGCAAATGTGTCACAGATAACAATTGGTGGTATGACAGTAGGCATTTTTTTTACCTACTTGAATCCACTCTAATTCCTGAGTTGGTATTAATCTATATTCCAACAAACCTCCATAGATTTTTGTGTACGAAAATGTAATGTATGTAAAAATTTCTATAAGCAATACCAATATCATATCAAAAAAGTGCAAAGCAATCTCCCCTTGATCATTACAGGTTTAGGTCCAGTCAGGACTAAGTCAGGCTGGGTATAGTCATCCACAATCACTAGAAATGTATTACACAATGAGTACTCAATCACAAATTCTGTAAACCTATTGAAACACAGCTGTCATTTTGCAGAAATCAACTACCAGTAAAGGTGGAGGGTAAAGATGGCAGGTATTACATAAACCTGTAATCTAAGGTACATGAGTTTACTATTGCTAATCTCCTTCAGAATACTAATTGCCTTGGTATTTGATGATGACTCTTTTGATTTAATAGTCATTGACACTAAACATGACTTGAATATAGGAGAAAAGTCAGATCACCTTTATACCAGCATATCAAAATAATAAAGCCAGAAAGTCAGCATAGAATCCAGTTTTTAAAAATCAAGTAAAAAATCTCAGATTCCATCTATCATGACAGGTTTTCTTTAATCTAGCAGCATACAACATAGTGCAAAGTGGTTAGGGTATAGGAAAGCTTGGTTTGTTGAACATGCAATTTGTGAGTACATAGACAAAGGTCTAAACTAACGATTGAAAGGTTTAATATACCTGCAATGATTCTAATTACTTCAGTTCAATCAATTACTTCCTGGAATTCTGATTGGATTTTGCAGGTTGAGCATTCGGCACAGATCTAGTTGTGCGTACTGGGCCTTATCACAATGAATCACAACGGCCTAATCACAATGAACAAACGTTTCTGGCGATGTACTTATCCTGAAAACACTGTGGGCTCTTTTTATAAAACAGGGAATCTGACATTTCCTAGTTGGAAAGAATTACTGCCATTGGACCAGGAAGATTCATACAAAGGAATATTTGAGAGAATGTCAACTTTTTTTTATAAATAGAGCCATATATGTTGTCTTTTCAATTATATATGTAACTATATATGAAAGTGAGAAAAAGGAAAAAACAGGTATAAAATATGCCTTTCTGTTTAAAACCTGTTTCCTGCTGTTTAGAGAATATTTTATGAAATGGAATCATGATGGATTTTTGTCATGCTAACTAAATGTAAAGAGGAAGGAGGAAATACTAGGTAGAGCCTTTTTGTTCCTCTTGGAGGGAAATTATTACTGCTGTTAAATACAAAACAGCCTAAATGTTCAAGTGGAAATGAAAGAGAATAACTTTTCTATGTGTAGTTCAATCACAGGTATTCTGGTTAAGTACAGAACTGTACTTTATAGAAATGTCAGCAATATCTTGGTAAGTGCTCAACCTGGACACAGTGGGAGCTATTTTCAGTTCATAGTTTGTCGGTTCTTTTTTTACAAATCTTCTTATTTAGGCTTCTACCGTGTTACATAGATACAGATCACTAAGCACAATGCAGAAAGATAGAGCTAGCAAAAAAAAAAAAGTTTCATCTTTTGTTATTAGTAGGTGTAGGTAATCCTAATTATAAATCATACTATGAGTTAGTGTTTTCGGTGCTAAGATCTGGATATTGAAGTGCTATGTTTGTTTGTTTTTTGCTATTCCAAGCTCCAAGATAATATATTAAAAGTATATTTATTTGGTTGATAAAAGTTTCCTCGTAGTCATATTAAATATTGTAATTAGGGGCAGACATATATTTTGCTTGTTACATAAACAGGTTTAGTATTGATATACAGTGATTGTTGATCATTGATCACTATTTCTCTATTATTGTTCCTTAGATTATTATTTTTTTCTACAGGTCTATCAGGCTCACTCATCAGCTTACTCTATTTTGTATCTAGTGATATACAACACACACAATGTTCGGGGTGTCCAAAGGACATGTGGCCTTTGCCTAGGTCTAAAGCCCTAATGAGAAGTTGTTCTTTATTCATAGAAAGAAATAGTTACATTTTTACCCAAATAATGTGATTTACTGTTGCTTGGAGCAAATCCTGCTGATTTCTTTGTGAATTGTATGCAAACTTTAGGACGCCCTTTTTGAATTTGCAAGTTGTCTGGCTATCTATGGTTTTAATACTTTTAGACTTTGCCCTAGAATAAACATAATCCTTGGAAAACTTACAACCTTTAATTTGCATGCCTGTCAGTGCTTTATATACAGAAACCTTTGTATGGGCATGATAGGCAGTTAGTCAATATTTTTTGCAAGAAAATGTTAGCAATGCCAACACTTCATACTTTTAAAAACATTTTCTTTGAAGAGTTAGGTTTTGTGTTAGAATGTAAAGTTGAAGGCTGTAATTAGTATTAGGGTAAAGGCTGTTTCAGTAAATATTTGTATCCAGATAGGGTTGTGTTATTCAAAAGAGCAATTATATTTGGAACTCAGATGGAAGCAATGACCAGTGACTGAATTTCTAGCTTTACCATTATTCTTTTCATTGGTAACAGTAAATCAAAGCATTATGTGCCATTTGCAAATAGCTCATAGGCAGCCCAAATTCCATATTTGTTGTACAATGATATCTTTATATTTGACCTTTTTCCTTTTCATGGATAATTGCCTAGAGTATAACTTATGGTTAAGTGAAATGTTTGGAAGTTTGTAATGAATAATGTTAAGGTTTGCATAGAAAAGAAATCATATTTTCTAATTTCATGACCACAAGTGTTTTATTGTGGTTATAATCTTTTCAGTATATGTTGACATTTGCTTTGTTTTATCAAGGACATTCATAATAAAAAAAGAAATATTGTTTTTTCCCTACTTCCGACTACTTTTCAGTAAGACTCACAGCAGGTTGAGCTAATCACCAGAAATAAGGTCAGCCATGCTGTGAGCCAGAATACAAAGAGAAAGAGGCAAGTCACAATGAAGAAGAGTTAGAATGTAATCTGATAATCCCCAGTGATGTTTACCCTGATGTGTTTCGGAACTTTCCTGCAAACGAATAAGCTTTGTAGATTTCACATGATTTGTCTCCCATGCAATGCCTTCACACGAAGGATGGAAAACATTTGAAAGACTTATGCCCACCTGCTGACACTTACATTGGTGGCAACAAAGTACAAAAGTCTTGGAATATATTTACTATACAACTATAACATTGTTTGCTGGCAGTCTATGAATTAAACACAGATATGTCCTTCCAAATTTTAAATATCTTGTTCATTGCTGTTTGCTGTTGTGGAATTGTCACAACGGTCAGGCATGGGTAGTGCAACATCAGTAAAGAACAAGAATATTGACATTAGAAGAAAGCAGGACAAAAATATGGATATGTTAGTACTGTCTTGTTCTTAGGGAGTTTGCACCTGGGGACTGTCATTTAAATGCTTGCTTCACTATATCTGTGCCAGGACCTGATATGGACTTGCCTGTTCCAGGTTAGTGATTTACTAAAAATTAAAGAATGCGTTATGATGGCAACCCTGAAACTTGTAGCACCAATAGTGTGCAGAGGATTAATTCTAAATATTTACAAAAAAATTGTTCCCTTAAATATGATTTAACATGAGCGGCTCCTATTTTTCTCCAGATAATACCAATTAAAAATCAGTGAACAGGTTTGTAAAAGTTATAATGTAATTTCAGTAGGCATACATTTATTATCATTTTCGTACCAATTATTGTAAGATACTTTTTTTGCTGTGATTCAGTGTACACTATTAGAACAGATAACCGACAGGCAGGCTGAATGATCTTTGCAGGACTTATACAGTCTTCTCCATCTGCCTTACTGATATACATCTTACTGTATATGACCACCAATGTAAGGAGATATTACTAGTCATCAAGGGAAGTTGATAACCTCTCTCACTGAAAACCAGTTCAAGGAGATATTTTTCCAATGACCATAAATGTAAGGTAGTATGTTTGTGTTTATTTTTGGTCAGTATTACTATTTGTAGTTGACTAATTCAAAATGGGACACTTTGGTTATAAAATACTTATAGATATATTGTGTTTCCTATTCCTGTAACCACAGATTTCTAACCTTGCTAACATATACATTCTTCTGGAGGTAAAAGGTTGAGAAAGGCAGTAAGTTTGTTAAAAGTGAGTTGTACCTGTTTGATAGAAGGTTGAGCTGGTATAATATGGGTCATTGCTGGTACTGAACAACAGGGTCACTGGTAGGGCATCTGTGATAGTATACTGGTAGGACAAGCAAGATACATATTATATATATATATATATTTTTTTTTTTTTATTTTATTTTAAAGACTACCAGATTTTTGACAAATGCTTTTCAACCATACCAAGGTTACACTTTTTCAGTCTTGCAGCTTGAAACGGTGGTATCAAGTAATAATTTTTATTAATATTGCATTCTACAACGTGTGATAAAATTGCTTGTTTTTTTCAGACAAAAAGTTTCACACCTACATGAAAAATTTTCCCCTTGTGCTCACATTTCAAATTTGACTTCACAAAGTTAGCACCTAGATCTGTGAAAAAGTAAAATGTAAATGCAATTTTTTTAAATAAATTGTAAAAGATCAGTGGTTGTTTAATATTTTTTTATGGAACTTACAATTTCCAAATATAAAATATTATCTTAAAAATTTGCAAACACTCATAGTGCACAAAAATTTAAACTACAATGTTACCAGGCCATAAAATTGTCTATAAAATCAAGAGGTGTTGTAATTCAATTGCAATTGCCTGCAGCATACCCATTGAGGTAAGAAGGTCACACATGACATGCCTTGAATAATAAGTTATGAAAGGTTTATTATACAAGCAATTATATGTTGTGTTTTATTATTGTTAATCGTATTACTTTAGTATGAAAGGTGCTAACTTTATTATTGTTTCTTTGTGAAACAGGCCCTTGGGAATGCAGTTATGTATTGTCTGAATCAAAATTCTGGTGCTTTGGGTTGTGTGTATAACTCAAGGACAACCATAATAAAAAAGAGTTTTTCACTAATAAAGCCAAACTGGATAAAACAGAACTCATCAACATCCCCCTACCAATTCCAAATCTCCTCTCACATATTTCTAACTGTTAACAACACTGTTATTTGTCCCTCCCCTAACACATGTTTTCTTGGCGTCACCTTTGATTCTGCCCTCTCATTTACCCCCCATATTCAGAACATTTCCAGGTCCTGTTACTTTCATCTACGCAACATCTCCAAAATCTCTCCTACCTGTCCCCATAGACCACAAAACTCCTTGTATATGCTCTTATCATCTCTTGTCTGGACTACTGTAACCTCCTTCTCTCTGGTATTCCACTAACACAACTCTCTCCACTACAATCTTTTATGAATGCTGCAGCCAGACTCATCCATCTTTACCACTACTGCTCTTCTGCTGCATCTCTTTGCAGTTCTCTACACTGGCTTCCATTTCACCTTAAAATCACATTCAATCACCTGTGCCTTGCCTTCAAAGCTTTACACTGTTCTTGTCCCACTTATATTTCTGACCTGGTAAAAATACTCCCCCAGCCGCTCTCTCCGCTCCTCCGACCTACAGCTGATTTCCTCATCACACGCATGGCTACAAGACTTTTCTAGAACTGCCCCAATTCTCTGGAACGTCCAGAGAATTTGGTCTTCCCCGTCCTATTCAGCTTGCTCCTACTTTCTGCTCATTTAAAAAACCACTCAAAACCCATTTTTTTAAACTTGCCTATTCATCTTCTTCTGGCTTTTAAAACCATCACTACTTCCCACCACTACATATCTCCCCTCCTATTGTGTGTTAATTCCCCCACCTACTAGATTGTAAGCTCTTCGTAGCAGGGTCCTCTCCTCCTGTGTCACTGTCTGTATTCGTCTGTCATTTGCACCCCCTATTTAATGTACAGTGCCGCATAATATGTTGGCGATATATAAATCATGTTTATTAATAATATTAATAATAATAATAATAGTAAATAATAAAAAGTGCATATGCCTCTTGGAGAATACAACACATTTTACATTTTTATGCCTTTTTCACGTGTTTGGGATGTATGTAAGTCAGAAGAAATAGTGCCTATAAGCAGAAAAAATGCCGTCTGAAAAATTAGTGATGATTTCATCTAATGCTATTAAATTGTTAATTGGATTCTAAAAAATCATTTACATTTTTACTCTAATGTAAATATCAAGATTAAACTTGTTAGGCAAGATTTGAACTTATGAGACATGTGCAGACCATCAGAAAGTGTTTTTTAAATTCTTTAAATTCACAAAGCACACATTTTCCCTGTGACAATACACAGAAAAAAAGATAGAATTTATACTAAGCTTTTTAATATCACAGTAATTTGACTATGCAATTATAAAATCTGCAAAGTTAATTCCATCCATTGCTGTCTGGCACAGTCTCCCTAACATAATTGTAATCCATGCAAAGATGGATTTCTACAAAGAGGACAGTGTAAAACACCTATAAATAGTTTTAAAACATAAAATAGTGGGAATTTGATGCTAGTCAATATATATATAAACTCTAAGCAACTGATTTCCTATGGTTTTCCTTATCAGTGTCTGATTGTAGTCTAATATAACATAAGTTAAACCTAAACTGCAGGAGCATATAAAACCCTGGATATTGCATTCATTAATACAGCATTCAGTGTAATTTTACAAATGAACAGTACCAGAATTTACCTTGGTATCAGCCTCTTGTGTACAAGCTTAGGTTTAGAAGGAGAAAAAAACACTAGGAGCCAATTGGTTGTGCTGCAGTTTTCTTGTGCTAACAAGGCTCATGATGACTAGAAGATAGCAGAGTAACAGAAAGATGAGCTTATCTGTCTGGTGTTTCTCCTTTCACTCTCCGGTCATAGGCTGGAGGAGGGAAAAAACATGTATGTGTTAGTTAATGCAGCAGAGAAAAAAACAGGCCATTTACCCTCCCAGAAAAGGATGTAATTATCAGAACCAGATATAAGAAAAATGCTAAATCATATGGCAGGTAAGACAGCCTTCTAGGACTTATGTTGATTGCAATAATTTCCTGCACTTTAAAAACACCTCAAAAGAAGGTTAGTAAAATGCTGTTAACCTTAATTATGCAGTAAGCATGGTAGTTACCCGACCTTATGCTGTGTTTTATTGAAAGAAGCAGATGAGCCTTTAGCTGTTTTGCCAAAGTTTGGCTATGTTCAGACTGGCCATGAGATTGCAGTGCTGTTACCATTTCCTCATGCCAGTGAACTGTTGTCTTGGGGACGTTACAAGTAGCTTCTCTTAGCAGGAACCCCATTGAGAATGAATCGGGAAAACCAGTGAGCAGTACTGTACAGCTCACTGCCACCAACTGTCATGTGTTCAGATGCTGGTTCTTTAAAAACCAACACTGTGGTGCGAGCGACCAAGCTGGCAAAATACCAGCAACCAGGAACCACGTGGGATTGCTCAATCTCAAGGCAACATTTGGTATATAAATAATAGTTAAATAATGTAACATTGTAAATTATATGTTAGATAAGATAATGGTTTTTAGTCTATCCAAGTCTCATATTTGAGCTTGACATGAAGTTAGCAGGAACAATTACCTTCAAAGCTTTCATATATTGTGTGGACTCCTTTCACTTTACTCTGGCTCTCAGCTCTACTTCTTGCCTTTAACTTGCTCTTATATTCCCATTATTCTTTCCTTGATTTTAGGTTTCCAGTGAAAATTAAGAAGTAGAAACTAATGGCAAAGGGATGTTGCTATTCTAGGTGTTCATATATTTATAAAATGAGTGCATTTTTGCAATACCATGGTGGATGGTGTCATTTCAGCTTCACTTTATAAGCAAAGCAACAGTAAATATTTCATAATCTTTTTAGATATGAGTGAGATATATAGAACTCAGAAAAAAAGTGTCGTTCTCAGTGATGTAACTATCAACTTGTAGACATTACGGTTTATATAACTGTAATATACCAGTAGATATGGCTAATCCATCTTAATCTCTAATCAGTAAAAGAGTGGTCAATTTTTAGATGTATAAGAATTATTCTATTATATAGTCTATCAACTGATTTCACAAAAATACTAAATTAATTGTGCCTCAACTATTTTTGTGCTTCATTCAGTAAATATATACAATATTTAAACACTCTGTTTTCTGCTGTACAGTGTGGGATTTAAATAAGTGACCCAAATTTATGGGGTTCTTCTGCTTATTTCTTGGCAACAACTATATAAATCTAAAATCTAGTAATTAAAACGACTGCATTGTTTCTGTCTACTCCACAGCCCTCTAATGTTTGTACACATGAGACATACTCACTCTGAATGCTTAAAGAATATTCATTCTTTCACATAAATAATACTTACCCTGTTTGTCTACCCCCCTGACCGTGGCTAACTTACCTTAGCTGCATTCTTGCTGTGCCTTGGTGCAAAGTGTACATTTTTCTGCTGTCTGCACCTTTTTTTTGAGAATATACTTACTCAATAATAGAACAGACAGCAGCAATTGGAAACAACATGTGCAGAGATTAAGGTTTCCATTGCTGAACTCCTTCAAAATAATAATAGTGTTAATAACAATACTGGAGAGGATACCCTTTTTTACATTGAACCTGGGTGATTCAAAACATCTGAAATGGATCTGGTCCATTAAAAACATTTAGTAATTAAAACATTTGCTAGCAAATGACTTTAATAAATCCATTCCAGGTTTGCTGGATCACCCAGGTTCACTGATGAAAGTGTATCTTCTCCAGCATTGGAGAGCAATATTAAATCAGGCCCAATGTCTTTTGCTCGATATAGTAATACCTCTGCAGCTAAGTGACCATCTAAAAGAATACTTAGAATCTACTATTTTTAAAGCTTATCCTAAACCTATAAAAATGTATACTGTTTCCTATGAAAATCAGAAGCTTTTGCATAAGGTGATTAATTTAGACCAAGCTACCAACTCTTTGTAATTACCTAGAACAGAAACAAATATGTCAACAGATTTAAAATTATCTAAGATAAATATGTAATTAGCTCTACTTGAAGACAAAATACTGATGAAAAACAATCTTAATAGTAAATGTCTTTAATTTTCTTAATTAAAAATGCTTCAACAATATACAATGATTTATACGTACATTGTTTCCTTTCACTGGACTTTCAATAAATTGCTTGTCACTGTTATGCTGTTGACTTCTTTTTATTGTAAATACAAATCTGCAAAAAAAAGTACATTTATAGGTCTTTGTAAAAATGCAGATGTCAATTTTTGAATGTCAGCTACAGCAAGTCCTAATTCAAACTTTAGATTTGTTCTTACAAAATAAAAGGATCTGTGATTAATGTAGGGTTGCATTTTAAAGCCGGTTTATTGTTAAAATGATTATTTTTTTATAGGAAAGCTTGGCTGTGTAGATTAAATAGGGTTTATATATCAGGTCTTCTGTGGCAGCTGTAGTCCTGATATAGTTTGTCAGAGTACTTGGTGGTTTAAAAAAAAATCTTTTTTTTTAAATTTTCTTTTACGTTTAGAGCACAGTAGAATATCAAGATGAAATATGATCCCATGACTTAGTTTCATAAATCTGTACCGATTAGAATGAAATATTAACATCTATGTATCAACCCTTCAAAACAGTTTTAAAGCTTTTTTCAGTAGAAAAAACGCAAAAAGAAAAAGTTTAATTTACATATATTTTGCCAGATTGTAAAATTTTGCTTTTTTTAAAAACTGTCTTAGTTTCTGCTACAGATGGTAATAAATATAAAATATTTGAAAAGCATTCTCCAATATGTTGACTAACTAAGCAAAGTACCTTTATAGAAAAATCTCCTTCATATTATTTAACATTGGCTGGTAATGGAGCTTCAGCCTCTTTGGAAAACTTAAGATACATGTACCTTAAAAATTGTAAAATATAGGTCATATAAAGTTGACCTAAGGCTTTCCTTTTTTATATTTTCCTTGATTATCATCAATAATTTTGTTTTAAACTTTGCTTCCTGAAACCTTGATTTTGCTCATGGACATGAAATGCTTAGTTTAAAGACATCTTTATATTGGTATGCATTGTAGGAGATTAAATACAAATAAAATACCAATGAACAATTCTCATGTACATCCATACAATTTGTTTTCCCTATTTTCTAAAATGCCATTGTTTCAGTCTGAAAATTGTTGTTACTATCTGCCCTAGGAACAGATAGTGGAGGTGCTAACTGCTTCTGACCTGCTGTCTCACTCTTAGGCTACATGGACTTTTGTTTGAAAATCCCTTTTCCATTAATTCCAATGGGCCAGTTCACACCAGAGTATTTTCTTGATGGGCCCCATTCATGTCCAGAATTAAAGACTAAAAGAATAGACATAAAAAACAGAATACTTGGTAAGCCAGCGTTTATACATGATGTGGCATGCATTTTGGCATCTCACTAAAAGTGTAGTTAATCTATTAGAGGACAAATGCATTATTGAACTTATTGAATGCTAGTACTACTAGCCAATTACAGTCAATTAAATTTAAGTCTTCTGTAGTCAGATATGCTAGTTTGCTTGTTTAATGCACACAAAATGTGCACATCATCACTGTGTACACATCAAAGTGTACTTTTATAATAAGTTATATAAAGGTTTTAGAATAAGGTGAAACTACATGGCGGACTATTAGAATAAACCTATTACTAATCTAAAATCCAAACTTTATTACATGATTAAATCAGGTGCACAGGTGTCACATTTAGTTAAATACAAAAATTACATCCTAATTCTTTAAAGAGACATTGTCATCAACCTAAGAAATTGCAAGAAAAAACAGGTACAGGAGGTGAAGGGCAAAATATTATTTCCACTGTTAGTAGCTACTGCTTCACTCATTTTTATAATATTTTTTGTGTGAAATACCCAGGTTGTAACTTGAACTGTTTACTTGAAACATATGATAGCTAATATTACAGTAGTGGAGAAAAGGCTATTTAAATAGGAAAATGGTATTACTATATGTAGAAGAAACAGAAAACTATTACATTGCATCTTAAAGTTTTCAACAAATAGACACTGTATGCTTTTAATTATGTAAGATTATTACCATAGCAAATATCACAAACACAACAAACTTCATAAAATGAGATTTCCCATACATGTTTAATTCTAAGTGTGACATTTGTTTCCAAAAGAGAACAACTTAAAGCAGGAAAAATCATTCCATGCATTTTATGACTCGTACACCAATTTCTTATGGACAGATTAAGGCAGTGTGAAATCCAGAATTGTACTTGCATGCGCTACTGCATTAAAACAGCAGTTGGTGCTATGAAAACAAATTATCTTTCTGGCTCAGAATATAGCACTGTGTCACCTTATGTAAGTTCTAGCAGAGAGATGCTTTTGTTTGATCATTCTATTTCAAGCACTTTGTATTGCACATATTTAGTATTTTCATTTTTTGTTTGTGTTTTCAATTACCTGGTATATTGTGCATTGCACTACTAAAGTCTATGTGAGGTCTATTTTTAAACATCTTGCAAGGGTGGAATCTCAATGTGAAAGGGGGATGTAAAAGCCACATTCCCTACACTATACCCACACTAGGAAACATTTTCACCATTTATGCACATAAACAGCTGCCTATGAAAAACCTCATTCCCTCATTCATTCATCCCTTGTGTATGCACCTAAATAAACCTATGACCCAAGTATGTCTCAATCCTAGACTCCAGACTAGGAGCATTGAAATTTCCATAAAAAGAGTAGACAAAATTTGTAGTACCTGTACAAGTCTTATAGCGTGTTTTCTGGTATTTGTAGCTTCTAGAATTTTAGTTTTGTAACTAGTGATGCTGTTCAAGTTTATCTTACCTTGTGTAATGCCAGCAGGGTTAGGTGTATGGTCAGCAGGGTTATGGTGTATGGTCAGAAGGGTTGCAATGGCCAATAACAGTACCAGGAATCCTGGGAGATAGTATTGATCAAGTATAGTCAAAGAATATACTTAGGATTTTATGCAGTATTACCACATCCAGGTGAATCTGTGATTAGATATGAGATTGCTGCATGTAAATGCCAGTCATCATGCTTGACATGGACAATGCTAGACAACATAAATGATGTGCACATGATGGGCACATAAATACTATTACCTATTCCTTTTTTTTTACGGACCTGATGTGAGGAAATGCTCTGTCCATGAACATGGAGGCAATTATACCTTGAAAACATGCTTTATTAAAATAAAAACACAAACTCATACTTATTGCTTTTTTAAATAAAGTTTATTTATATCTCCAGAAGTAAATCCAGCATGATTAACTTTGTGGGTCCATGTATGTAAATGTAATCCATCTTCATTCCCCATAGCCGGATGACCAATGATGTTTACTCATCATATTCCTGTTGCTAAATGATACATCCCCTGCATTACAGTATTAATGCAGGACTAAATTTGGTCATAACCAAATAGTATATTAACACTTACATTATTTAAAATATTATATAAAGATTTAAACTAAAAGCCAATAATTTTCAACTAGTTTTATCTGTATACATATAAGTACAGTGCCATTTAGTCTACAAGGCCCCCCTTTAAAATATTAGTTGACTATTGCTAATCATATATAACTCAAGTTATATATGCTAATCATATATAACTCGAATATATAAAAAAGCCTCTGATCAGATATACAGCAGCATCACATACATCAGCCGTGCAGACTGCTCAAAAAATCAGTTTGGGATGGATACTTTACTCTGTCTGTTGGCCTGACACTTCAGTGGTTTTGAATGGAGCTGGCAGACCAGTTGAGCAAATTGACATTATAGGTTATTGAAAATATTAGTTTAAGGACTGAAAAACACAAGAACAGGTGAAAACATTGTAGATATATTAAAATTAAAAATTTAAGTTTAGGTCCCAGCCATTCTAATTATGAGATATAAAGTTTCCATCATACACCTTGGAATTTTCCAGCATTGAAAGGGTCTTGGGTATTTTCGTATTTAGATGCAGCTCTTCACTTGGCCTGTGGATACAAATGTGGCCCTTGGGTCCTTTTAAGTTGGACAACACTGCTCTAGAGTAATCAGTGCTGTAGGAATTACTATACAGATATTTATAGGACTGCTCAATGCATTTAATGGCTAGGGCTGCATCTGCAGGATCACAAACATCTATAACTTTAAAATCTACAAAAATTAAAACTTTATTAAAAAAACATGTAGACTACACTTAAAATTCCCTTCAGCTGTGAAAGACCTTAATGATGGTTGGCCCAACTATTTTTCTTTGCATCTAGTCTACAATATATGTCTGAAAGAAATGTGTTACTCATTTTAGGTATCTTTCTTCTTTTATATATACATAGCTCTTGGAACATTGTTGTTGATTCAGGCTGATTACTGTTGGCAATCACTGACAGTTCATCTTTTAGTCACATTCATATTTGAAATCTATTGTAAACACTGGGGGAGTGGTGTAGTGTATTATATTTAAAAAAATATTTTATACATTGTCCATTACACTGTTTTTCTTTTAGTTTAGTCTTTTTTTTTACTTTTGGGCCACTGTACTTTATAATGCCAGTTTTTACATAGAGCAAATTATACATTTACTGATAGTTGTCAATCCTGTGACACAAATAATGATCCAAATAACAGAAAATAATAAACTGATGCTTCGACCATCCCTCTAATCTTCGGCCAATCCTAATTGGCCAGACTGGAGAAGGCAGGTGAGAATACATATTGCAGAAGGGACAGCGCCCTGTCTGATGCCCTGTACAATTTTTAATGTGGATTTATAGTACCACTTTATCCTTCCGAGCGGTAACCCCGAGTGTGGCTCGTGGTAAAAAAAAAACAGCGGTAATCCTGAGCCACAATCGAGGTAGCTAAAAAAATTAAAAAAAAACACTTACCTTGTTCCATCGGCGTCCTCCAGTGTCCTGCCAACCTCTGGCTGCGTCCTCTTCGTCCGACCTGGCCCCTGGCGAGTGCGCTGACGTTTCCCGGGAGTTCCCAGTGACGTCGCTGCATGCAAGGGAGCATATAAATTATATATGCTACTGTATAGTTAGTTATATTACAGGTTTCAGTATTTTTTATTTATTTATGTACCCTTGTTTTAACAGATTTTTTGTATTTTTTATTTGAAGTTTATTAATAAATTTATTAAATATTGGACATATTTCGGTGAGTTATGCCTAAGAATTACAGGCCTACCATGTAAAATACATTTTCATGGAAGGACAATGTACCGCTTTTAGATAAATAAATCTGAACAGAAATGAACTGCACAGGAGGCTAAAATACATTACTTGCTGTGGATTACTTCTCTGTCTTTCATTGCTCATTGTGGTTTTCTTTCATCCACATTACTGTTCTGCATTTATGTGTATTTTAAAATTACCTATTCATAAAAAAATCACAATTTTGCTACAGTCATGTGTACCAAACCTTCCTAAAATCCTCAACCGCAATAGTAATATGAGCAAAAGGCAGGAGTGTTCCGTGGCAATCAAGTTGTTTCTTTGCCTTTTTTTAACCAATATTAGAAAAATGTAATCTTGAGCCTAGGTGCTGTGTCAGTAGTTCCAATTTTATGCACAATGCCCACTGTATCTGCAGGGTTACCATGACAACATAGCAATAACAAAATGACAGCATAATCGTCTATCCACCACTAAGCTCATACTCTCCTTCGTTAGTTCAATTTATTTTACATTTCTTGTAACCATGCAAAATGTTTATAAGGAACATTTTTGCCTCAATGTTCCCAAAGAACATGGGGTGCAGTTCATATTTATTTTGTCCATTTTATAAACTTTTCTTGAAATCTTTAATGCAGCATATTTGTAAGTTCTATTCTAAAACAATAGTCTACAATGGTCTATAACACCTGCATCACAGTGACAAAATAACTTGGAAATGCACTGTCAGTGCAGTCCGTGACCAGATACATCATGACATACAGTAATTCTTTACCAGGTGTTCAAACTCCACTGTCAGACATTCTTTCCAATATATGCTAATTTTCTATTCAGTCTTTTTTTGTAAGGCCCTATCCATGCTTTATAAATAAATTGTTTTATAATCAGTCTGATCATTTTAGATCTCTGCTACAGTATCTGTGATTTTTCAAATTGTATTTTTTTTTTCAAATATTTAAGGTTAGGTGTTGAATATATTGTATTTCATTCAATGAGTACATTTTGGAGGGTCTACTTATCAATGGTAATATATTGGTATGTATATATTGATTTCTAGTTACTTAATGATACGTTGTTTTAGAGTCAAATCATTGAGTTTGTGTAAGTTAAGTTTTGGGATTAGTTTATATAACAAGTACACTATATATTGCATTTAATGTTGGCACCTGTCAGGTAAAAATAAAAGTATAATTTTTTAAGTGCTTTCAGGAAAGTTGGATAAAGTGTTGCCTGTCTTTTCTGATTTATAAATAAATAATTGATGTGGACATTGGACAAGTATTGCAAGGTATACTACAGTTCTGAGAAATACATTAGTTCTATAGAAGGTGGTATTAAACCTTGTCTTAAAGAACAAAAATGGTAAATTTGGGTGATTTTTAAACAAAAAGAGCTTTGGTCAGTATGCATAAGATAGTGACCTATAGCATTCAATAATTTTTTTAACAGTGTTTGCAGGTCAAATACATCTGTCAGTAAATTTATTATGATCTCACAAATGTTAGCTGGTATGTCAAAATTACCTTGTGAACTTAGTGCATTGATCCTGAATAACCAATGCTCATAGGTAAAAGATGAGAGTCGCCCAGTTGAAACTATTTCAATTAACATATATTTTCAACAATACAGCAAAAACAAATTCTACATAGACACTAGATGGTTAACCATGGCAAACCCTATTTGTCCTACATGAATATGATTCTTTCATTTGCAGATCAATATTTATATTGATTAAAATTTCCTGCTAGGATTACTGTATGGACAAAAACTGTGTGAAACATGTTAGAGCTGCTTTGGATTCCTGCTGCATTATGTTATTCTTATCTTTATTTCAGTGAATACTTTAGAGTAAGTAATTTATGTTATGCGGTTATCTTCCAGGATTTATTTAGTACATGACAAATCCAGGCACCACACTTGGTTTTAGCAGCCCTCTGGAGTGAAACTAAAGGTCCTGCTCAAACACCGTAATCATTTGCAATGATCACAATACAATGTGATCCTCTTAAACTGACAAAAGGCATTTTCCCTTCTAAAGTGATAGTACAGTTAATACTGGGTGCAGCTATTGTTTGAATACTATAAATGAGCAGGATTTAAAGGTATCCTCCAGGGAGTTACCAAAACCAAGACGGAATATATTAACATCGGAAAGTTTTGTAGCTGCACCTGTGAGCTTCTGCAGACCTATAACTGAATTCTCTTCTACCCTTTGTGGTGATATATCTTACTTGTAGGAGATTTATGTTTATTACTCGTTACATGATTTTCGCATTAACAGGATTGTTACAAATCGTTATGCTTGTAAACTGTGTAAAATAGTGACAATATCTCGAAATTTGTATTGAACTATACATACACAGTTTAATACTTTAAGAACTTTTATTCTGGGTTTTGGTAATCTAACACCTATTATAGACATCCAGTTTTAGTAAACATAGGATAGGAACACTCATGTCAGAAGTATCAGGAAGCAGTGCCAAACCTATGTGAAGCCTTATTATTGTTGCTATACAACCTCAGCAAACATTTTCTATCTGTCATAACCAGGAAAAAGATTCAAGAAAATTTAATTTTTCTGAGTTTGGTATGAAGTGCTTTATACTTCATCATCTGATAACTCAGACAGGATGAACTGGGAGCAAAAAAGCAGTATGTTATTACTAATATAAATACTGTATTCATTTGCTAACATACATGGAACATCTTGAAAGATTTAAAACAATGACATCCTAAATCAGCCTTTCACAAAGGACAGTCCTTGAAAACATCTTCAGGGCTTGAGAAACCCCCTACACTGGTGGCTAGAATACCACCTAAAACTTTTATAGACACCTAACACGTTATTAGAGTAATGCAGCAGGCTCTAACAAGTGGTTTTAGCCACTGCAGGTATCATCAAATGGAGGTCAATCAACCCTAGCAACCTATGAAAGAAACCCTGGAGTTCCTCAAAACCCTGGTTGAGAATGGTTGCCTTAAATGGTCATTCACCCTTTAACCGAACCGATGCTATCCCAATATGCAAGAGTCAAATTTTCAAAAACCATGGGTTGAAGTTGATATTTATTCTACTTATATTTTGCCCCCTCTGGCACCTGAAAAATTTCAGAGAAGAGGAGCCTGTACAACTGTGCTAGACAGAAGGCTGAAGTTTAACTTTAAACAGTAAACATTTTCTTTAAACAGTAATAAATATTATTATTAATAATATTATTAATAATAAAAACACATTTTTAGTAGCTTAGACAAAGGCTAGTCTGTTTTTATCCATAAAACAACTTTGTCACTAGGACTATATGCAAGAAAAAATATCCATATGGAGGTCTCCTATAGCAACAGAAAGTGTCAAAGAAAAGAAAGAGGTCAAAGGCACTGATTTTTTCACTGAACTAAAAACAAAGCAATCAGACACTGAAAGAATACTTTCAGTGATAACCATATTTAAACACAAAGTAGATCCAGAGGTAGATGCTAAGGTGGTAATGTGGTTTTCATTTTTATTTATTGATGTTAGGAGTAGTCCACCCCTAGTTTAGTACTGTCAATATGCAAAGATATCTTCACATGAAGCACCACAGATGGTTAATAAGCAAGTTACGGTCAAAAGGCTTAGAAAAGTCAATCTGTAAATGGTTAAGAGAACTGGCTTAAGGACTGCATCCACATCCATCCCTCAGGAAGTAGTTTCAGCAACTACTATAGATTGCTTTAAAATTGCTGGATGTTTTTCTAGACGCACAGAATATAACTGGGTATTAAGGCTTTAAAGTAAAAATAACAGTGACCCTTGATCCAGAGAACATACGATTGCCTTATGGAATCAGGAAGGAATTTTTTCCCCTGTTGAAACAATTTGTAACAGGGTTTCTTTTTCCCTTCCTCTGGACCAACTATGTCCATGGGGTTTTATATCTGGGATATGTTTATTTCCCTAGTGGTTGAACTTGATAGACTTTTTTCAGCTTGACCTACTATGTAACTAATTATGAAGAATCAGAAGATGTTTTTATAGTTAAGTTCCTCTAATATATAACATTAATAGTGTACTGCAATTGTGTCTGTTTTGACAAGGTTTGAATAAAAGACTGTCTTAAGTATAAAAAAAAGCAAGCCCTATAATGATTTGGCCATGAAATCCTATCTTTTATAATATGAATCTAATATATAATCCTAGCTTTTTTCTACTGCACATTTATATTTTTTTTTTTTGCATAAAAAAACCTTTTTTGTTTTCATGGTATAAATATTATTTTTAAAGATGACTGATCATTGAACGAAAATCTTTTTGTGCCTTTCTGCTACCTTAGTTGTACATAAATATCATAATATAGTCAGGGTTACATTAGTAAGAAAAAAACAGCATAAAAATCAATAAGTATTGTTAGCCTTAATATTTACTGATAACACTATACACAGGAGGCACTGAACTATGCTGTGTCAAGGCATTTCCGTTCTGCACCTTTTTTTATGACACAATAGGAATTAATCAGCTGCTATGTTTTCATCAGTAATAGCATATTAATATCTGGACCCTATCTGGAAGCCTTAGACACTGACTCATTCTTTGTCTAGAACATATAGACTTTACTAGCCATTCAAAAGTAACTGTGAAAAGATATACATTTATTTTATTTAGATCAGCAACCTCATCACCGGTATCTAATTACATATAACTGCATGCCAACATGCCAAAACATGACTCCTAAGAACACAGTTTATCTGTCATCTAAATTTAGCCATGAGAGCATAATAGCAATTTTATGCGCTATGAGTAATAGCAAAGTGACATGTAATTTCATGATTTCATGGACACCTACTGTCTTTATTTTTATTAAAGACAAACATGCCTCAGAGTGTGAGCATGCTAATTTTTTAATAAATGACATGTGTACTAAGGAAAAGTCGTTGATCATCAGAGGTCACAGCTAAGGTTATATGGAGATATCTTGGAAACA
This sequence comes from Pyxicephalus adspersus, assembly GCF_032062135.1. Classification (NCBI taxonomy): domain Eukaryota; kingdom Metazoa; phylum Chordata; class Amphibia; order Anura; family Pyxicephalidae; genus Pyxicephalus; species Pyxicephalus adspersus. Next base: position 95,743,481 of record NC_092861.1, read on the forward strand.
AGACTCAGATTGCAGCTGTCTGCACTATACCTGGCTACTAGATAAATAGCGGTTTTATGTTTCCACTGCTGCCAGTACTTTAACCTTCACAAGCACAAGTGTTCAGTCTGGGGTCTGTGCATTCACAAAGCTCATCTCTGGTGATTTGCCCAATCTATCAGCCATTTCTCTACTTTCATCTGTGGTTTTGAAAGCATTCCTTTAGCATGCAACTTCATGTTCCGATTAAGTATTCTGACTGGAGAAGTGACCTTTCTCTTTCAGTTAACAAACAGTACTGAGAAAAAAAAAAGAATTAATAAATATTGGACCTTTAACAAGTATGTTTAGTTAATCATGATTTGGGACAGGTATAAAATCCAGGCACTGCTGAGCATACATGGCGGTGAAATATTTAAACTATCTGTTCATTTAAAAACCAGTCATGTGTCTGTTACCACATTTCTCTCCAAAGTTATCAACAAGCATTTTAAAGTATTTTTTATTAACAGTTTTAAGATGTGTGTAGCTTGTCATAACAAATCAATTACATTTTGATAAAAATACATCTTGCCTTTTCTAACTTTGCATAAAGACTTGATGCTCATATTGCAACCAAGCATTTTGAAGATCTCCAAACATTTCTGGGCAATTTCTGTGTAGTTATTTGCTTGTGTGTTTCTAAGAAAGTCTTTGACAATGGCTATGAATAGCTTTGACCAAGAAAAAAGCATACCATTTTAAGGTCAACAAAGATGACCCAATTGTGTTGGTGATATTGCAACAACTTAATGACTCTCTTCATGTCTGCATATTCTTTACAAAGAGAAACTGAATGGCCAATTTTGGACTGACCCAAATTGATTGCTATTGTGAAGTAGGACACACTTTAAGCTCCACTTTGAGCTATTGATGAAGAATCACCATTAAGTTGAATTATGGATTGGAATTCCCAATTCCTCCATTAAACCAGGTATGTTATGGCAATACACAAAGCCACTGTCAGTTCTAAATTACTGCAGAAATGCAATTTCTCTGGTTCGAAAGTACAATGCCTATGTTCCTTTTTCAAGTAAGTTTTTCTCATGCAGTCTTGATGCTAGGAGTTCTAAAGCCTTCTTCGATAGTCCCAAATCACGTGCCAAATCACTCATGCTGATCAAATTCCTTACGAACAGAGACCTCTTCAATTTCAAACTCTTCATCATTGTTGTCACCTAGTTCATCACCATAATCATGTTCTTCAAGAGAGGGTAGTGTAACGAAAACGGGCCCCGGGATTTCATATGAATGAGCCACTGAGCGTATAGCCAATGGTAGACTAGGATACTCTATGTTACATTTATTTTTCTTGTTATATCCTGAAGTTTTCACTATACAAAAGTAACTAACAGTCACTGAAATGATCTTGCGGCTCTCGCCGAACCATAGGTATACCAAATGGCATCTTATCATGTGTTCCCTTTGTCCGCATCCGTAAACCCTCAACACACTGCACACCTTATAAGGGGCCTACGACTTATCTTGATCACCAAGTTTAACTTTTAATATGCCAAATAGGCTTGCTCTACAAATGTGCTGATGTTGGCCCTTTAACTGGGAATAGTCAAACTGCCACAGATATAACAAAATGAATCAGGGTTGTTTAGGCACTTAAGACGAGAAACAGCAGAGCCAGACATGATCTCAAAGATAATATGTGTGTAAGTAGAAAAATAATTGCATTAATATAAGCAGTAGAGAAAAGGAACTGACGTAATAGAAGAAAACTAACTGCACTTTCAGACTCAGCATACCTATTTTAGTGTAAATAAGTTTACAAATTGAAGTCAACAAAAAAATTTGTTCAAAATTGTTACCCAGTGTAATGTAACCATATCGTGTCCCTTATCAAAGAAGAACTCCAGCTTGTACAAGCACCTGTGCTAAAAGTACTACTTTGTGATATAAATAACACTACCATGTTACATATGTTACATACAGGAGCTACTACTATATTTTCAATTTTGTATTGTTTTTGCTACCTATAGTAGTTTCCAGATTAGTTGTAAAAAAAAAAAGTATCTATTAGGTTTAGCAATTATTGCTAGCTGATTCAGAAGTACCCAGAACAACTATTGAGAAGAAAACATGGTGGTTGTCAATACAAACTTTTACTTTTGAAGACTAATAGTCTGCTATTAGACTGCTATCCAATTTATCACTTTTAGTGCTTTCTATACCAATTGAACCTGAACAAGATAAGAATTTCTGTACTTGTGTGTTTGTACTTGTATGTCCTTTCATTTTCCTATTTTGTTATTATTTGATATAAAAAAAATGCATGCAAAAATGAACATGTTTAATTCTGAAAAGACCAATTATTGGGTACTTGGCACTGTGTGAACAACACTGATTTTTTGCTTGATAATCACATATACACATAATGCATATACATATATATATATATATATATATATATATATATATAGTTCTGCTATTCAGTTTTGGTATAGATATTCACTAATGCAAAAAATTAGATCTGAATGAAAAAGCTGTAGAAGGAAATAAATTACAAAGAAAAGTAACTTGTTTAGAAAATTCTTGCTATGAAGTGTGCTACCGCTTTAAATTATATTTTAGTGTGCACATATATTGCTGAGCTTATTTGTGGTTGTTTCAGTGGAGCCTCTTCATGTAACATTATTCAGCTCCACTTTGTTTTATTATTGATCTTTCTTAGCTGCACAAACAATTTTGAAAGTTTTACGTTATTATTACAGCAATAAAAATGCTCACCAACTCAGATAAAAATATCAATTCCCTTTTTTTCAAAGATTTAATAAATCACCTGCTGTTTTTTGTCAATGCGGAAAAAAAAACACAATTGTTTTGTTTTCATATTAGTACTTCAATAAAAAAATTTGAAGTAGGCAAGGATTTTGTTTGATCCTGGCTAGTATTTCCAGGGAATGGAAAATAGTGATAACAGCTGTCATACTGGCTAGATTTCAATGTATTTGTTTCAGGAGCAAATCACAAGTGTATTTGTACTTGACTTGCATCATTCGTAAAACTTCTCCATGTGTTTCAGCGTCATTGAGACATTTGACAGAAATGTTACTGCAAATAGCATTGTGTCTTGTAGTAGTTGTATAGGGACGTGACACAGTCATTTCCAACCAGTGTTAGTTTATCTTTTACCTAACCTTTTTGGGCTCCTGTTTTTATTTACTGACTAGAGCAAATATCATATTCCAGAAAATAAAGGAGAAAGCAAGACCTATGTCAGCTATGTCACAAGAAACATTGGAGAAAGGAGAAGATTTTGTGAGACTTTTAAGGCCAGACTAAATTTAAATAAAATATAGCTAAAAACTTTTGTTTCAATATCATCATTATAACAACCATCTTTAAGAATAAAAACATGTCATACAAACAATATCTCCTGGGCAAGCACCCAATCAATGGGTTATAAGTTGTTGACGCGTTTCGCGGACCAATAATATATATTTACACAACAGTACACACATTATATATTATTATGTATACACATACTTACACATACAAACTTACATAATTGCCTATATATAATGATTACCATTTGTTTGTGGCCTTTTTTTGTAAATGTGCCTATTCGCAGCAAAATTTCTATTTTTAGTATTAGATTTTAAAGTGATAGAAACAATTAGATCAGCAAGGGGAACTAAAAGTCAATTGCCAAGCCTGACCTAAAACATACTTATTACAATACCTGCTACCATTTAGGTAATTTTAGAGATTTTATAGATGAAGACTTTAAGAATAAAATCTAAAGTGGAACTAAACCCACATTGGTGGTGGTGGTGGTGCTAATGATGGCACACATCTTTTTTTTTTTTTTTGCATTCGCTAAACCCAAACCCCCCTCCCCCTCATGCCGCTTAGTCTTCTATGTTCACCTCGATCCCCTTGGCCATTGGCCAGCCTCTGATATACTTCTGGCTTCTTGGTCTATTTCCAGTTTTACAGTGCATGGTGCAGATTTTGTAGCCACCAGAAGCAAGCAAAAAGGTTTACTGGCAAACAAGACTTTGCCTATTTCCCCTGTCAAAAACCTCTACCTCATTGTGATTCCTTTTAGTATTTTGTGTTTAGTTCTGCTTTAAAGACTAATTCTGTTTCTTTAATAAAAACATATATATAGATATACATTTCTGAGTACTTTCTTTGCACCTTCTAAAAAAGTATTTTTTGCTTTATTTCTCTTATCGCAGAGAGCTTTATTGGGCAGGTAGTTACCACACATTGAGAATTAAATTAAAAATAATTTAATCCTGGAAATTTAGTTCATGTATATTCAATAGTGTAAAACACAGAGTGGTGGTAACAGTAGGAATGGTTATTCTATATATGGTTTTCCATTTTTTTTAACATACTGTAAATTGTTCAGCCTCCCCTGTTCACTGATTATTACCTTCATATTGAGGACCCCTATATGCATCTTCAAAGCAATTTTATGTTTATATGTCACATTTTGCTCCTAGGTACTTTTTTTCTGCATGGTGCTCCAATATGAAGTTAAACATCTAAGACATATCGGAAATTCTTTCTATATCAGTATTAATTTTCTTTAAAGTAAAGATGATGACTACATACTTAACATTAGGTATTCTGAACAAATCAATGTGATTCATTTATCTTCTAGTGAAGTCATTGTATTCTTTCACTGAACTCATCCCTAATTATCTCACGATGGGCTGGCATATTTGCTAATTTCAGTAACAAGAAGAGATAACCAGGTATTGCACCTGGCGGGTGACTTTAGTGCAGTGCTGACTATTATAGCTGAGAGGTAGACAAAAACAGATTGTTTTTTAAGTGATAGATGCTTCAAGAAACCAAGATAATATCTATGATAACAGTCTTTAAGAATTGTTTCACTATATAACCTAACTTTCATTGTCTGGGTTCTCCTTTTTTCCATTCAATTTAGCTTTAAAGCATTCTCTGCTCAAACAAAAATAGAATGGCACTGACAAATCTTTAGTTATTAATTATTCACATGGATTGGTAGCTGTGTGTCATGTCATCAAAAGCACATTTTTGTTTCTGTGAGCCCAAACTACAGAAACTACTGCTTTTGAGGTGAAGTACAAATTTTAAGCATTACACCCATAGTAAATAGGTAACCTAATACAAAACACTGAGTTAGAAATGAAAAACTATAGAATTGTAAATAAAAAAAAAGATAATTTTACATGTGAGATGTGAAATTTTAAATTTAGTAGTGCAGTGCAGCCTGTTTGGATGCATAGGCCTGAAAGGGGCAAATGAGTAATATTAAGGTGGATACAAAGGAAATCACATGGGGTTACTGCTAAGCAAGATGGAGCCCTCAATTGGGCACCTCTAAAAATGTCTGAATCCCAATAGGATGCTTAAGTGCTCTTCTGATGGTGATGGTAATTTTTACAGGAATATATACCAGAGAATAAGTACTGTAACTGGGTGAAAGGAGGTAGTAAGATGTAGCTAAGATCTATTTGCAGATGTATACTTGAAGCTTAACTATAATCTGCATATATTACTCCCTTTCCCTTCATTAACACTCTAGTAAGATGATTGACTAAAACTTTTTCATTTTCAATAAATGTCTTTTGTTAGACCTACTGATGTCAACACAGGCTGTTTGACAATGCAAAAAAGGCAGATGGTGGCTGATAACAGGTGTCAGAAAGGTACTGTACATAGTTTACTGAAAACATCACAGCAGTCTGCCTTTATTTTCCTATTCTCATGATTCTCCAGTAGTTGTAGTAGCTGGCTCTTTGGAAGAGTTACATCCGTCAGTCAAAAAATGAGACAGACTGTGTCTATCTTTGCTTAAGCTCATAATATACACAGTAACAAGCTCACGGTGTGCTGTGAAATCAAAATAAGCAATTTCAGTACAGCAGAGGTGCCTCTAGCACTGCATAACAGTAAAGGTAAGGCTGGAGTTCACCCTTAAGGTATCATACTAATACACACGCTAGTAAGACAGCCTTAAAGGGTTATATTTTTAACTGTAATACAGTCTAAAGTCCAAACCCGTTTCTTTGCACAGAGCTCTGTACAATCTTATTCTTCCACTTTATTCTTTCACATGCCTCATGTATTTTATATTCAGCAGCCTGAGCTTAATTAATGATTGATCATTTTGTTATCTCTTAAGGATGCATTTGAATCAGCATAGCATGTAATAAAGCTTGTATAAACACTCTTAATATGACAGTGTGTTCACCCAGATCCAAATGATTCTAGTGCTTTGAGGTAGATACGCACACCACGAGACAGCTGTATTTTTTATGGTGGGAAGTTATTATGCATTGACATGCTGCTGACCACTTGGTGCACATCAGACGATTCAAGCACAGGGAAATCCAGCAACCAACAAGTCTACATTTGTACCATCGCTCATATCTAGAAGAAAGGTCTAAAGTGGTGTAAAGTGAATACATAGGTGGACTACAGTCAGGAACAATGCTTAAATAGTAGTAAGTTAATATACCTGAACTTTTGATCCTTTGGTATATAAATGAGTACTTCTTGTATTTTAATGGTTGATGGTGTTTGTGTTTAGGCCAAAAGATTTTTATTTCCTAATATTTTTGTAGCAGTAATGTGATGTTAATAGTGCATTAGGGCCAGCGGTGGTGGTGGGGGTTTGTTGGTGTAAGCCCAGAAGATGAACCCTCCCTATAAATGTACTTTAAATATACAATGGCACAAACCAACACGAAGCTTCCATTATTTGCTGCATGCACTGAACTATAAAACTTGCCATGCTGTCTCTATTTTGGTGAGTAGGGGCCATGTGGTAGCCATTAAGAAGGCATACTGACCATACACTTTTGAAATCTTTGTGTCAGCACCAGTCTGCACTCACAGTGTGGCAGGCGCAGCACCATGAGGTGCCTTGTGCGCTGTGGCATTAGAAAAATTATGATTTCTGTTTCTCTTTAGTCCGATCAGACTGTCTTTACTCTATAATTCCTCTAATACAGTTCCATAAAAGTAGTAGGTTTAAAGAGCACACCAAATACTTTAGATAACTTCTTTATTAACTTCAAACTTTATTCATATAACACTGCTGATTCTGCAGCAGAAAGTCTATGTACAAACATATGTTGAATGAGATATCACAAAATGTTGAAGTTGGTTAGTTTGTTTGCTGGTTTGTTTATGATACTGATACTGGTGATGATACTGCTGATGAGGATAATAATGATACTGTTGAAGATAATGATAATGATGCTGATGAAGGTAATAATGCTGTTTGTTGTTTATGCTGATAATGCTGTTTATGCTATTTATGCTGTTTATGCTGTTTATGGTGGAACTTTTTGGCCTTTTGTCTACTTCTATGAAACTCTCTGACTGGAACTCTGGCTGTTCTCTCTCTCTCTGTTAGCACGCTGAATGCAGCATGGTTTGCTAGGGAATTTCCCCATGAACACAGTGTAAGGCTGGTTGTGATTGGTTGAGGCCTCTGCATAGTGTAAGACTCACTGTGATTGGCTTATATTCTAGCTAGATATTGCCCCTGATTCATCAATGAAATCCGCGCTCGCTGGAAGCGCGAACGTACGCGTGGCCATCGATCGCGGATTACCGCGGTCCGGACTCGAGTATGCGCGTACACTCGCCAATGACTCTTAAAGGTATATTTTCCTTTTCTGTCTATGTTAACAAAATGCATGTATATAACTGTTATAAACATTCACAACCATAAAATACAGTGATAACTCTGCGTCTAGCTTAAACATATGAACATATAAGCTGTATAGTGGGGTTATTGGCAGGTTTAGGTGTATACAGAATATACTGCACTAATAACCTAGGACAGGTTTTAGCTGGCCAGCTACACACAGTAGTATATACATAATTGAAAATAAAATAATATTGTGTTACCTGACTTGGATAGTAGATATTTTTACAGCTTAAGCAGTGAAAAATTCTGATATTACTAATTTCTTGATGAGAACCTTCTCATACATATCCAGCAGCAGGAAATTATTTTGTAAATGTGATGTGTCTACTTATTCTCACAAAACTTGTAAACATTGCTCTTTAAGAAATCAATGATAGGAAACAGGAATTTGGAAAAGGCAGAAAAACGTCAGCACTGGCTGTGGACAAAACAAAAAATTAAGCACAAATTTAAAGTGCATTCTAGCAAAAAATTGCACAACCTACCTACCCTAGGATTTTGTATTTCATCCAGGCATATCTCAATCTGGTGTTCCATCTGGTGTTTTTAAAACCTTTAAAACATAGATCCAAACCTAAAATGTTTAGCTACTATTTCTGACCCCAACCATCGCAGACTTTCTTCTCATAGAGCAAGAATGCATCAATGGAATGACAATGTCATCTTCAGAATGCTTTGTTATCTTAATTGCCCACATCTCAGTATCCTATCTGTCATATCTACATTTTTATTTTCTGCATTCTTTAAGTCAAAAAATTTCAACTGGGGAATTTTGCGCATTAGGGCATTTTGAAACATCATGCCAGTGCATCCATGTACAACCACTGTCCTGTGTGTATGAGCCTTGGCTTTTTTTGCCTAGACACCTTCACATACAAGGAAGTACACTGCTAGGAGCAAAGCAAGGGGTACAATTGTGAGGGTAATGTTTAGGTACAATTACTATTTTCTTTAAAATAGCATATTAAAATGTTTTGGATTCACTTTTTGCTTTAAGCTTGAGAATTAGCCTCTAAACCCACTCTGATAAATACCAATATTGCACAAATTATATGAATAGAGAAAGAAAAACAATGCAGTTGGTGAGCAATAACTGATGTTTTTAGGTTTATTATCAATCCATAATATACACAGGTATGTTTGCTGTTTAAAACACTTCAGTCATTTTGAAAATAATTCAATTGACTGTATAAAAGATCAGCAATACAAAGACCCAAGGACACAGTCAGCAGATTTTTTAAGCCAGGAAATCCCCTAAGTCCTTTCCAGCCTTGATTCACACACATGAAAATATCCTTATCTACATCATGTTTGAGGATCCAAACATTCTGAACATATTGATTGATTTTAATATATGTGTTATTGGTGTAAGATGCACGGACATAAAAAGATGTAAAATCAATAGGCAGACTTATGGGAGCTTACCTTGACATCTATAAGTAAAAATAAATTAAGGATTCAAAGGAAAAGAGGAAGCAGGGTCTTCTTAGGCATAAAAATAAATTTGTGTTGTATTTTCAATAAACAATAACAAATATAAACAGCGAAAACTTAACAGTTTCAAAAATTGGTCACAATCTTTTCTTGTGGTCCAAACAGTATCAAATTAGCCCCAAGAGGCACTTTAACATAATAAATTCAACTTACAACAAAAAGATTTTTTATTGGTCTAAGCACTCTTTTTTGTTGTAAGTTGAATTTATTATGTTAAAGTGCCTAAAAAGACCCTGCTTTCTCTTTTCCTTTTATTCCTTCATTTATTGAACAAGGGTTGGCACTCAGTCCTATAAATATCCATAATATACTATAACCACTACTGACACTCTTAAACAAATTAAACCTATAAGTAAAAATACAAAGAAGGATGTTCATGTATTTGTAATGATAGTACACTGACATATCACCTTGTATACAGCTTAATTTGCAAAAGGTTTTGATCCTTTTAAAACAAAAGGAAATGCAAATAAAAAGGAAATTATGTCTCATTGTTGTGCTCTCAATATGATTAGTATTGATTTTTTGGTTGCCCTCCTTAGTTGTGGGTTACTTTGAAAAACTTTACAAATGCATTTTGAATATTAAATATGATACAACATGTTTTCAATGTTTTTTTTAAGTCAGAAGATCACAGTAGTTAAGTTTGGTCTAATTCAGTTAAGCAATAGGAAATTGATGAAATATATCAGCAACAAGCTATGTAAAAATTCTGCATATAGTATTTTAAAATTTGCAATGTTAAGACATTTTCTCTTTATGGAAGGTGTGGAATATTATAATGTTTAAGTTCAAGAACCATTCAAAATAAAGGCTGTAAAATTAATTTAGCAAATATTAGAGTAATCGTGTTAATGGGCTCCTATAGACTATGTTTCATGGAGTTGTGTAGATGACATTTTAAAGGCTGCTTTTGATTTGATTTATTTTGCATTAAATTTTATTTTTGGGCACAACAGGTGCAATAAAGGTGCCTTTGGATTGTGCAAGCAAAAAAGTCACAAGTATTCTTTTTGTCAATAACTGCATTTTGTCTGCATTTGATAAGACAGACATTTATACAAGCTCTTAGAATGAATTGCATTGTCAGTTTGGGAGAAGAAAAAGAAGCAAATGCATCTGTGGAATCTAGAGCAGCTTAATGTGTGTGTCATAAGATCCACTGCATTTGTTCAGGTATTTGTGGGGCTGCTCTGCAAATAGCAGAGAGACCATCTGCTTTTAACACTTTTATGTACAAAACCTTAGGGGCCAATTTACACCTTTATGACAAGGTACTACAATGCTGTTACATGTAATACCACTTGCACCACAATAAAAAATACAGATGTGGCTTTTGTGTTGATCTTCATGAAGAGAAATGCTTTCATTTCACCCATGTGTTGTTTGACCTCTATTCCAATACATTTAAGTTGAAGATAAAGCTGATTCAGCACTTTTATTAATTAAGCATCGAGTTAAAAATGCAGTTTAACAAAGCATTCCTTTCTGCGAAATTGTGATTTTGGCACTGATTTGTAACACTGTAAGGAATGTATAAAAACTGTACTATGCTCAATATGCAATCAGTGCCTTTCAATAATTTTATTCTAAAATAGGAATTACTAATTAGTTTGATGTGGTTGCTGTGTGAAACATTTCCATTTTCTATATGTTTTTATCAGCTTTAAGTTTTTTGTAATAGCTTTTAGTATGTGTTTGTGTTGTGGCCAACATGCACATTTATATTTTAGAACAAACTATTCAATGTCACTTTACGGACTATAGGAAACTATTCACATCAGTTACCCCCCTAGTATAGCTTACGAGCCTTCCTTGCAGTCACACTACTACACTTACACTCTCCATGTATAGTTTTAGACAAGGGCCACTTCACCAAAAAGTATATGCAAAGATAGGCACATAGATACATATAGCAATATTTCTTAAAGCTTCAAGCTGTAATAAAGTGAAAAACATCACACAGACAAAAAAATAGCAATCCATAAAAAAATAAATTTGGAATCTAATAATTTCTATTCTTTCTTTACAGTGAATTCAGGGGATGGCATTGACTACAGCCAGCAAAAACGTGAAAACATTGGTGACCTAATTCAGGAAACACTGGAAGCTTTTGAGCGCCACGGAGGAGAAGATGCTTTTATTAATATAAAATATATGGTCCCTACCTATGAATCCTGTCTGCTTAACTAAATATAATAGGATTACTGATTGAAAATGAAGGCTGTGTTCTTCAAAAATTGTATAGCCATCTGAAACATTTTTTTCTCTTGTTTATATCTGTCTTTTTTTTACAGCTGCTAAAATGAAATCTTCAGGGCCATTTCACTGTTAGTACTGTAGTGAACAAGCCTATCGAATACATAGGCAGTGACTGTTCGTTACATTACAATGGTGTACTGTGCTTTTTTGTACTGTCAAAGAATACCCTCTTTATGGCAAAGCTGACTGAAATGGGAGCTGGAGTTAAGTCTTCAGTTGTACGGACAATAAAACTATAATTTTCATATGCAATTCAGCAATTACTGCTCTCTTTTCACTTGCCCTAAGGGTAATGTCAGAGGTTTTAATGAGAGTTTGCTCTGACTGCTTAATAGGTATTTGTCATGGAAAAGAAATAGCAGTTCAGTGGTGACTATTTCACAGCTGTACTGTATATTATGTCCTGTTCTATATCTAGTACTACAAAAAAAGACCTAATATACACTTTACATTTGCTGATATACATATACACACATATACTTATTACTTACATTCTTTTCTGAATTCAACAAAAGCAACAATAAAATCTCAAGTGACTGTGTATACCTCATGCTTGTTAATGACAGCTGACTATGGATGAAGATCTTTCTCTTTTACACATATGGTATTGAACTAGCATGCCACATACACATGCTATGAATAATTTGTATATTCTTATGCAGTGGCTTAAAAATGCAAGATAGCAAATCTTTCCCCTAGCACAGCAGACCCCCTTTAATTTAGGTGCAGACCATCTCTGACATACAAGTTGTACCCCAATGAAAAGTCAGCCCAGTGCTCTATGAACCCAAACCCTTCCTATTTGCACCAGGACTTAAGCCATGCAGTTAGCTGTCTAAGCTCCCTTTGCCTTTTCTGTGTTGCGCATGGCACATGCAATATTCCAGAGAACATAACCTTGGTGGTCCTTTTCTTCAACTTAAAACTTGTTCAGAGATGCATTTTACCTGCCTGCTCACAAAATTTGTTAGAATGTACACATGAGCAGTTTAGTGTATACTCTTAGTATCTACAGCAGGGGTGCCCACACTTTTTTGGTTGGCAAGCTACTTTTAAAATGACCAAGTCAAAATGATCTACCAACAGAAAAAAAAGGCTAAACATTTTTATTTATATATACCGAGTATAACACAGAAGTGACTAAAGCCAATGAGACATTGAAAGGCAGAACATTGTACAGACATTGCACTACAAGACCATATTGACAGGAAAGCTACAGTTCACCTGTCATAGGAGAATGACATGCTGCACAAGAAAAAGAACTGCTAATCTGTACAAAGGTATCTCTTTAATTGAACCCTGACACCGAGCCTGAATTGACTGGGCCGACCAGCACTGCTCACCTCAGTCTGCCCTTCCGCCCTCTCTGCCTCCCTACCCACTCCCAACTATCACACAAGCCTTCTCACACACACAGAAAGACATCCCCAGCATCCCTATAGATGCATAGCAGAGCTGCTGTGAAACAGCAGGGAGGTGTGAGGCAGGGCTCCGTGATCAACTAGCGTTGCCTTTGCGATCGACCACTAGATCATGATCAACGTTTTGGGCACCCTTGATCTACAGCATATGCAAAATTTCATATGACCCAGTCTGGTCAATCCTGGTGGCCAAAAATGCCAAACCTGGTGGAAGAAACGATAAAGCAGTTGGCAGCAATAGACCTGATTTATTAAAGCACTCCAAGGCTGGAGAGGATACACCTTGATCAGTAAAGCTGGGTGATCCAGAAAACCTGGAATGGATTTAGTCCAGGATTAAAAACATTTGCTAACAAATAGTACATGACTTTTAAGAATACAAAAACAAAAAGATACGGGACTTTAATGGCAGTGGATTTATAAAAAAATTATCGTATACCTTTTATTTCCTTAATTTAAGAAACAACAGTTAAAATATATAAAATGCCTCTTCCCTTATACCAAGTTTCAGAAAGAAACTTCTGTTTCTGTTGGCAGGATTACAAATGTTGGAAAACCAGACAATGTTAATGATAAAAAATGACTTTTAAGAAGTCAATTCCAGGTTTACTGCATCACCCAGCCTTGGAGAGCTTTAATAAATCGGTCTTTGAGCAGCAAACCACGCACATCCTTGTAGGTGCCGCCTTTTTCTGGGTTGGTGGGATGTATTCAATGAAGTGACGACCGGTCAGGCATTCTGGGTTGACAACGGTGGAAGCACGACGTCCAGGTCTGTTCATAGCCACTCATGATGTTTGGTGGTTGTTGACTATGGATTCGGAAACTTGCAAAATGAAGTCTGGATGATTCACAGGCCTCCGACTATTTTTTGTACAGAACGTAGGCATTTCATAGGCACAGCTACATAGGCACAACTAGATGCCTGAAAATCTTTTTGTAGTACTTCCTTTGCTGTTTCCTCATCGCTGGGTGGAATGTCATAACTTGGTCAGCTCTGTCGACACCTCCCATGGTGTTGTTGTAGTCAATCACCACCTGTGGCTTCATCACTTCTTTCCCACGTTTTGTGTGTACCAGAACAGTGGAGGCATCATGGACAGTACTCATCAGGCACATATCTTTCTTGTCACGCCATCTCAGGGCCATCATCTTTCCTTTCTGCCAGGCAACAATTTCTCCTGTCTTCAGCTTCCCTTTTGCAAACAATGATGGCAGGTTGTGCTGGTTAGCCCTATTGGTTTTATAGGCATCTGTTCTGTGTTGCAGAAGGAACTCATAAAGCTCAGGAGATGTGTAGAAATTGTCAGTTGTGACACAAAAGCCCTGACCTAGCAATGGCTCAATGAGGGATAGCACTGAAGATGTTGCCAATCCATAATGGCGGTATCTGGGGTTGAACTGTGTCCCTTTTCCAGTGTAAAGTACCGTATTCCAGATGTAGCCAGATGATGATTCGCACAGCATATAGGTCTTCACGCCAAATCGAGCCCTCTTTGACGCAATGTACTTCAATGTACGCAATGTAAAAGTGCATAAAAACGCATTTAAATGTGGTAGGAACGTTTATATGCGTTTTTAAAGACATACTGTGTCTAGAGACATACTGTCTGCTCAAATCCAGCTAAATAAAGTCAAATTGATTGGGAGGCGTTTCATAAAACAAATGCAAAGAAGTGGAGTATTCTTGAATGGCCAAGTTAGTCACCTGTTTTGAACCCAATTGAGCATGCATTTCACTTGTTGAAGACTAAACTTCGGACAGAAAGGCCCACAAACTAACAGCAACTGAAAGCCGCTGCAGTAAAGGCCTGGCAGAGCTTTAAAAAGGAGGAAACCCAGCATCTGGTGATGTCCATGGGTTTAGGACTAAAGGCTATCATTGCCAGCAAAGGGTTTTCAACCAAGTATTAGAAATTAACATTTTATTTTCAGCTTTTTAATTTGTCCAATTACTTTTGAGCCCCTGAAATGAAGTGATTGTGTTAAAAAAGGCTTTAGTTCTTCACATTTATATGCAATCTTTTTGTTTAACCCACTGAATTAAAGCTGAAAGTCTTCAGTTCAGTTGCATCTGAGTTATTTTATTTAAAATAATTTTGGTAATGTACAGAAACAAAATTAGAAAAAAGTTGTCTCTGTCCAAATATTTATGGACCTAATTGTATAAAATAAGTTGTTAGTCCCTTGGGAGATCTGCTTATGCATAGAAAGTATAATTCAGCAAGTAAGATTTTAAACTCCAGTGTGCTAAAATGAATTACCATGTTTGGAGAGACATAAACAAAAGCCAAACTGCCCTGTTGTGACATCTGAACAGGGTCTCTCTTATAACTCGTGCAGCTTTCAATGGATCTATTGTGTCCTTGTACAGCCAATTTTTAATAAAACAAGTGATAGTTTCTTCTTTTTCGCAAGGCTGGTAAGCTTACCAAAGGCTCAAACGGCACATACATGAGAAATGAATGCTTTATTCTTTACAGAATGTAATTTGAGCACACAGCTGCTGACCATGTGGGGGTAGAATTTATGTTTGGACTGTTAAGCCACAGACAGTTGCAGCCTCTTTATTTTTGTGCTATAGATTTCTACAACTCTATTTAATGCATATACGTCCAATATATTTTTATATGCTTGAACAATAATACAGTGAGTATTCAGTTTTGTTGACAATGAATTACTCCTTTTTTCTAAGCTATATACTGCACATTGTAAGGGTTTTTAATAATTACATATTGCATATACTGTATGTATTTTCTATTATATGCTATGGTTCTGTGTGAGCTGATGTGTCTTATACTGTAGTTAAAAATCCATTGATAAAAAGAAACATTGAGTCTTTTCAATATCCCTTAAGGCAGGCGATTGCAGGATATGCACAAAAAATATTTTTTAATTTAGAAATAATTGAATACACTGAGAAATAAAACATAGTTCATAGATTTATTTAAAGTAGGAGACATTTTTGCAGTAGTATGCTTTATTTTTTTCTTTTAACAGGTTTTCTTTTAAAAGACTAATTTCCCATTACTGAAAAATTTGCCTGCACAGGAGTATAAATGCTCTTGGGTTTTAGGAACTTTTAATAAATTGCAGGATACACTTGAAAAATATTGTTTCCTGTATTTATATAGAAATTTAGTTACAGAAGAGATTTATTTACAGAAGAAGAAAAGTCGTAGGCTTTATGTTGTACTTTTAACAGGTTTCCTATAAGAGACTAATTTACCATTTCTGAATTCTTTGATTGACAGGAGTATATATGCTCTTGGATTTAAGAGCTTTTAATATATTGCAGGATATGACTGAAAAAAAAATAATTCCTGTATTTATAAAGAAATAATTTAATACACAGAGAAATAATTATTACATTGATTTAATTACGTCAGTTTTTTCCCTAAAAGGCCTTTTCAATTTAAAGTTCCTCAAACACGCAAACAGATATACTATACTCATATATACACAATCTGTATACCAGTTTGGCTAAAAACAACGAGCAAAACAATAGGTTTTGTATAATGGCTGATTACTGAACACAACCTGGGGGGAGCATATATCAAATGTGAAATTATGTTATTAGGTAAACAATTTCTTACACTTAACTGGCCACTTTGTTGGGTAAACCTGCTGCTGTAATTCCTCATGGCATAGATTCAACAAGGTGCTTGAAATATTTCCCAGGGATTTCATCCCTAACACCATTATAGTATCACAGAGTTTTGTTGGCTGCACATACATGATGTGAATCTCCCATCCCACCACATCCCAAAGGTGATGTAGATGATTAAATTCTGGTGACTGTGAAAGGCCATTTTGCACAGTGAACTCATTGCCATGTTCATAAAACCAGTCTGAGATTATTTGAGCATTGTCACATAGTGCTTTATCATGCTGTAAATATTAATCAGAAGGTTATTACACTGTGTCCATAAAGGAATGGATATGAACAGCAATGATAATAAAGTAGTCTGGTGCATTTAGATTTGCTCAATTGATACTAAGGAGCCCAAAATGTATGAAGAAAATGATCCCCACACTAGTATACTTCTACCACCAGCCTAACCAATTGATACAAGGCAGGTTGGATTCAAGCTGTTGACACCACATTCTGACCTTAGAATCCAAATGTTGCGCAGAAATTGAGACCTATCAGACCAGGCAGTGTTTTTCCAATCTTCTCTTCTCCAATTTTGGTTAGCCCAGGTAAACTGTAGCCTAAAGTGACTGTTTTTATTTTACAGGAGTGGCGCCCTTTGTAGCCTGCTTTTACTGTGGCCCATCTGCTTCAAGGTTCAACATGTTCAAGCCGATAAACAGTGGCTAGTGCGTGTTAGCAGTGTTTTCCATAGTGTTTAGCATTTTAGTCATTTAATGTTCTTTGGATGCATTATCATACATAGCAAAATAGAGAACTAACAGAGTTCTAACTTGTAAGTAACCATTTGTTTTAGTACATTAGCTGTGTACCAGAGTAATCAGAGCACTAAATAGGCTTTTTTTTTAAGCAAAGAGAAGCCAACTTCTTTTAATATTGGATTTAAATCAGGTTCTATTGACAAAACAGCTTTAGGTTATGACCTAAATAGAAACCTCACTTAGCTTATAAATCGTCCTTTTACAAGCTACAGGAAAAAAACAAGAGTATTTAGTAAGAGTTCCACATAAAAACAAGCTGTTGTTTGCATTAAAGCTTCAAACATTATAGAGGAATGTTTAAAGCTTTATTTATTTGACAGTTCAACCCAAACTGTTTATGGTAGATAGAAAGATTGCAAGGTGGCAATTTGTATCAAGGCAGCAACCTGTATTCAAAATAAAGAATGTTAAAAATTTCTGAATTTAATTCTGTTAAGAATTTCTGCATGGTCACTTACAACTTCTCTTTCATTTTATGTAATGTTCTAGTTTAGCATATATTGACATCTGCTATAAATGTATCTTGTCCTCATACATAGTTTTTTGTTTACTAGATTTATAATGTGGAAAATGTTTTGCCATTCATCCAAGTAGGTTTTAAATTTTAGTATCAAATTCATATCCCGGCATTTATATTTTTTTGTGTCGATGTGATGTGTCAATTCCTATACACATGAAAATTTCTGTTTCTTGTTAAAAATTAGAACCTGCCAAAATACATTACCATTGTTCAAGGCTTGGTTGTTTGATATGATCTGAAAATGGTAGGATATGATCTGTGAATTGTAGTATTGCATAGTAATCATCTGCAAAGGGTAGAGAATGCATTGCAGTATCATTCACTAGCAACCAGGACAGGGCCATCTGTGTCAATGGTCTGCTTTTGGGAAAAGAAAACTTGTGCTAATGAAACATGTGGACAACTATTTCTGACATTTGTTTTACTTAAATTACCAGTTCCACTTTAAACAGTGAGTAGGCAGCACATTATTGCAGAAAGGTCTCTTTCCTTAATAAGCATTCTTGTCTGCCTGATTGCTTGCTTCAGCTGTCAAAATCTGCTGTTTCTGGTATGGAGTGAACTCCTGCAACAGCACAACCAATCAAGATGACTGAAGATTGCCAGAAGAACAAATAAAGAAGATGGTGGTGTCCACAAGCAAGGACAGATGGGTATGATAGGGTTTAGTTCTGCTTTAATTCATTCTAAGTGCCTGACACAGAACAAGTACAGATATATTTTTTAGACTATATTATAAGAAGTTTTGGGCTGTTCTTGTTGACTGTCTTTTATGAATAGTAGTTATCTATTTGTGTTTGGCTTCTAAACCTGTCACAGATACAGAAAAAGATCACAAATAAAAAGAAAATCACAGAAAACATACTGTTTAACCAGGTACTACAACCTCAATGTAAGGTCATAAACACAGGCACCAAAAAAGCTCTTTGGGCATTTGCCTACTGTACCTGGTAGTAAATCTAGCCCTGTCTTAAACATTATAATGTTTGACTAATATCTAAATTCGGATGAGAATGTTAATAATAAATGCAATGCAGGTGAAAAATGCAGCAAAAATAAGTGCATTGCAGGCACTAGCTTTACCTGAAATTTCCCTAAATGAATGCAGATATTAGGAAATCAACAAATGATGTCAGGCAGGGAAAATAGCATTTTAATGATATTACGAAGATGAGTGCTATCATGGTCCAGGCATCATCATATAGCTATACTTGTTATTATTTATTCATACCGTACATTATTATTAATCACAGAGTCAATTCTATTCTCATCTCTTAATTTGATAGACAGATAATTTATTAAGAACAATTTTCTTCTGTTGTGAAATGGCATTTTCTTTTTTTATTAAATGTTTCCAGGATATTAGATTTTTATTCTGTTTTACCCTACCTCAAAATGAATAATATGTATAATCATCCACTGAATAGATACTGCATATATTAATATTTTCCTACATTTGTTTTATTCATACAGTAAACCTTTATTTCTGTGATTCATACAGGAAACCAGTGGTGAAACGTTGGGGTTGATTTAATAAATGAGCAGAATGCTCACTTAGCCCTATGAAACTGTACTCATGTCAATCACCCAATTGTATAGAAAGGACATTCCTATATTCCTGTTTTTTTTAAATAGGATGCAAACAATTTGCTAGGGGAGATGAACATAACTAGCTGAACCGATTATTAATATTACTACACAGTATTAATAGAGCGCCAACATATTATGCAGCGCTTTACAAAGTCCATTGTCATTTCACTAACTGCCCCTCAAAGGGGATCACAATCTAATGTTCCAACCTTAGTCAATTGTCAATATTACAGTCTAAGGTCAATTTTTGGAAGCCAATTAACCTAACTGCATGTTTTTGGAATGTGGGAGTAAACAGGTACCCGGAGAAAACACACGCAAACACGGGGAGAACATACAAACTCCATGCAGTTAGAGACCTGGCTGAGATTCAAACCTAGGACCTAGTGCTGCAAAGTCCAGAGTGCTAACCACTAAGCCACTGTGCTGCCTATTATATGTATATCAGTTTATTTATATAATTCATCTAGTGAATCACTTACTGACATTTCCCCAATAAGTTTATATGGTGTACACATGCACTCCACTATTACATTTACCTTATTGACAATCAATGTCCAATAATCTATTACCAGAGGTTGGAACTCAAGTCCGACTTAAGTCGCTTAATGAATGACTTGCAACTTGACTTGGGGGTTTTGCCCAGTGACTTGCAACTCGACTTGCGACTTGCTTTCTCTGCTGACAGCTGAAGGGGACGGGGAGGAAGGCAGTGGGGTTTCTTTAACACTACCTTCCTCCCTGCTCCCTTCAGCTTTCAGAGGAGAAAACTTAGAATGTCTTCACCGCCTTCCTCCCCGCCTTTCTTGCATTCTAAGTCCACGGCTTTCTCCTCTGACAGCTGAAGGGGGCGGGGAGGAAGGCGATGTTACAGAAGCCTCACTGCCTTCCTCTCCATCCCCTTCAGATCAGCTGTCAGAGGAGAAAGTAGAACTTGGTAAACTTAGGAAGGAATGCAGGGAGGAAGGCAGTGTTACAGAAGCTTCACTGCATTCTAAGTCCACAGCTTTCTCCTCTGACAGCTGAAGGGGGCAGTGAGGAGGGTGGTGTTACAGAAGCCTTACTGCCTTACTGCCTTCCTCCCTTCCCCCGTTCAGCTGTCAGAGGAGAAAGTCGTGGACTTAGAATCTCAAGTTCAAGAACAGGATCAGAGCTCTGTTTCTATATGGGGACAAATGGAGATAAATGAAGTGATGTGACTTATGACTCGACTTGGAAGAATTCTTGGTGAATTGAGACTTGACTTGAGACTTAGTGTCAATGACTTCGGACTCCACTTGGACTTGAGCCGTGAGTCCAACCTCTGGATATTACCTGTACAGTACACATCAAAAATTTGATTTACACTGCAGGTAAGATCTACTGGGAATAGCTCTTCATGGTACTGAAAATATGTTTTGGTGAACACTGGAGACCTAGGAAGTATTTCAGCTTTCCTACAAAAAGGGAAAAGCTAGAAAATGGTGTTGGATCAGCCTAATCGTCTATGTATTGTGTAGAGGTAAACCATTTTTTTGAGTTGGTTGCCAATACACCACAACAGGCTGAAAAATTGCCATTCAAAATGGGAAGGCACATTTAAGTCTGAATAGTGCTAATGCTGCTGATTAAAAATCTTTGAATTTTGTTAAGCATTTAATACTGTAAATTCTAACATTCTGGTGAAGAAGTAGATTATTTACAGATTAGGGAAGTAGTACATGGGTGAAGAACTGATCAAATGAAAAAGTCAAAAGGAATTTGTAAAAGGTACTTGCTAAAATGTGTACGACAGTAATCATTGACATTAGCCATAGTTCTTTTTAGTCTATGTATTTATATTGCAAGCAATATAATACAAAATAATATAATGTTACCATTTTTGGTAATAACACACAATTATGTAGAATTATTTAAACCTAATACAATAGTGACAGCTTATTGGAGGGACTCATTAAAAAGCAACATGGACAGTTAGATAACAAATTAGGTTTAATGTTGAAAAATGTATGGTGATTTACCTATGTAAACAACAGAGTTCCTAGACATTAAATACAATATAATTAGGCAATTAGAAAAAACAGATAGAAAGGAGGTGGAGTAGTAATTTTAGGCACTGAGATGAAATGGCTTTGCACTTGATACAAATTATCAAGAAAAAAGTATTGTCACAAGAGGATAACTATTCATATTATAATTTTAGGGTCAAACATTGCTACACCTATGTTTAAAATCACAAATAAAGGGGCTAGGTACAGAATTCATGGTTAACAAGGAGGATATAGAGAATTTATTGATTAATTTTCGCACTCAAAATCTTCATGATTAAAATATGCTAATCTGAAATGCTAATATAAAAAGGTAGATAAAGCACTGTATCGCTCATGTCAGGTCAACATCTAGATCAGTGTTTCAAAACCTTTTTAAGGTGGGGAACTCCTTGAAAAAATTTTCAGGTCTTCAATGAACTTCTGTATTTATATATGAGGTTGCCAGTGAAATAACTTCTCCTACATTATTTGCTATTTATCTAGCGTAAAAGATCATTGGTGTCTGTTATGCTGAGAGTCACAAACTGTTCATTGCTGAAGAAACCCGTAGTATCCTCTAGGGGAACCGTAGGGTTCCACAGAACCCTTGTTGAGAAAGACTGATTTTGATAACTTTAATTTCTTGTTTGGTCTTAGATTCGAACGAAATATTAATAATAATAGGGAGTGAGAAAAAGCAAATAAATATTTTGAATTTTTTTAGTAATACCAAAGATAATGGAACTAATGATAACAGTAACGCTAGTAATACTTCACTTAACCGTGAGCTGAATAATGAATCAGAGCCTCTACAGTCCTTATCAGGCACCATTAGGAAGATCTTATAAATGTATTTATCTTTTTTAAAACAATTATATTTATGGTCTACAGGATTTAAAATTATGAATTTAGTGGTCCGTGAGGTCTGAAAGGTTGGCGACCTTTGTTCTAGAGTATAGTTTTGAGAACTTAACTGTAAAAAAGGAACATATTTTTGGGGGAGGGTTTTTGGTAGATAGCAATATTAATAGATTCTCATAACAATAATAGAGGAAAATGAATTTGAAAAAAAAGTAGATAAAACTTTTTACAGGTAAAAGGTAAAGCCTTGTAATACCATGTACAGTAGAACCTCGACTGGAAGGTAATAAGACCATCTGTGTATGAGAAAAGAATCTTTTACTATCAGTGTAGGAAGAGGGTTTTAGCAATAACAGGGGTTAAGCTTTCAAATACTTTATCATATTAGCAGATTTTACCAAAGGAATAATAGAGTTTAATATAGGAGTAGAAAATAATGATAAATTACACATACAGTGCTACCATCAGGGAGCCGGCCTGCCTCTAGTCCCTGTATTTGGTTCACTAATTTTGCTTTGCTAAATCTATATCTAAGCATACAAATAAACAATCAGAAGCAGAGAGTAACAGGGGACTTCATCTCACCTCAAAAATTGTGTCAAGGAAATTGGTCTGCTAGATTGTGTTTTGCTTAATAAATGTCTTCTAGCAAGCTCTACTAGTCGTGGATCCTGAAGTTTTTTAATAACAAAAATATAATATGAAAATATATTGGTCCAGTTGATTGGTCTGACTGTATGGTTGGAGGTGATAGTTTCCTGTTTCAAAAACTGTCATCAGTTGCCCAAGGGGTCATGTTTTTTTCATCTGAGCCAAAAGGCAATGCTTTCCAAAAGGGAAATCAGAAGATTAAGTTCACATCAAATTTCCCACAATAAAAAGGAAAAGTCCCTTAATGGGTAAATGCTACAGCAAGGAAAAAAGTTACAAAGCCTGTAATTACAAAACAATTAAGTTTCAATTTGAGTGTACATGTGTTTAGAAAATAGTTTACTAAACCCCCATCAATGACATAAAGCAGACTTCTTATTATGTATGTGTTCATGTAGTATTCATAGCACTGCAGGAGGCCCTAGAGAACAAGTACCATATAAAAAAAGGTTATGTTATGTGTTACAACACAAACTTTTGTGTTCAGATTTGTAGTTATCTGCTCAAATTATGCAAGTAATTATATACATAATGTTTAAAGTACCCCCTTTTAAAAAAAAGATGTACCCCCTAATGTGTTTGTCTATGTCAAGGCTCTTCATACAGTGTAAATAGATTTTGTCATTAGGGACATTTTTACAGATTATATGGTGTTGTTGCAATATTACTATAGGGCACCTTGGCCTCCATCTAAAAAGGTGATCCCCCCTTTGAGATCTAAGCCAGTTGAAACCAGGAACCAAAGGACTGCAACATACTAATGGCATTCAAAGCACTATGACATACAATAGCTGCTTGAAATTCATACATAGAAAACTTTGTAATATACACAGGAATAAAAACTATAGGTGCTTACATCTGTTCCATCAAAAAGTATAATGACTGCAGTAAATATTCATAAAATGAACATGTCACCAAAAAACAAAGTGTAATAGGCCACTTTATAACCTGAAAAATCCTTTAAAAATACAATACATTAAAATGACAAAATTACATAAAAGAGATATTTAGCAAGAACAGTAAAAACACATCTTGGCAACAGACGACTAATGCACTAGTTAAAATCATATATAATTGCAGGCAATATAAATATAGTTATATAATTATGTTCTTGGAAGTGTGATGCAATTTGTGGCTTTTACATTTAGCCATTTTTAAATATATCACTAGAATTATGTGTGTGATTACTATTCTATTTTACATATATTACATTATATACATTTATATTTAAACTCTTATTTAAAATTATGTTGGTGTTAGTGGTTGCATTTAAAAAAAATGCAGACAATATTTGAGAGTTTATTTATATTTTAGATTTCCCTTGTCTTCCAGCAGGTAATGGCAGAGCATTTTTACATCAACACTTTCCCCTTGCCTGCAATACATCCCCACAGGCCACCCATTCCCATATGCTACTGAGTCATAGCATGAATTATTACCACCAGTGCCACACAAACTGGAGCAGACAATGTCATCAGATTGACTTGGTCATAAATAACTAATTAAGCCATTGCCATGGCTGTTGACAGCCCTGCCATTGAGTGACACAGGATTTCATGGTGGCCAGAACAGGAGAAAACAAAGATTATTTGGGAAAGGAAACTGCAGTCCTAGCATGCTGCCTTTGTTTTCTTGCAAACAAGATTCACTTGAAGAAAAAATCATCAAAATATCATCCAACACAATCCATCCAACAAAAGTAATTACATCTGTTTAGTGGAATAGTGATTTAACATACTATTCATCCTAATATGGTTTGTTTGTGTGTATAGTGCAGGGCTTTGAGCATGTCTGTGTACAAAGTTCAGGGCAATGTATGTTTGTGTATAGTTATGGATTGTGTGTCTCTAATAAGACCCCATTTAGATTTATGTGCTACATTGTGGTGTCCCATTAGGGCAGCCAATTTTTAAATGTGCTGCTGATATACCAAAACAGCCAAAATAAATTAGACAAGAACCATTTTTTCTTGTAACGCAGGCCACCACAACACAAGGGTATATGCTACTGTACACTGGTGCGCTGCGACGCCTGTATGCTTGTGATGCAGTGCATTGGTATGACATTGAAAATGAATGGTACCACAGTGCAGCAAAGTGTGTATGTTGCTTTGCACTAATTTGCACCAAATGTTTAAAGGAATTTTATTAGGGGACGCTACTCCAATCTAGATGTCATGCTGTTTTATGCCACACTGTTTGTTACATACTGAAAAAACTGAATAGTTGTTAGTTCATATGTGTTCATTCCCTTTGCTAGGATACCCTCCAAATAAAATCTGATCTGACCAACCTCAGGGGTCACAAAATTAGTTGTTTACGGTCAATCTGTGTGCAGACAAAGTATCACATGGTGTCCCTATGGATGCAGTAAATACACCTATTAAGAAAGGCCTGCAACACCTTAAAGCAAAGCAACATCAAAGACAAAGCTGTGTTGAGTTATAAAAATATAACACAAACTATGACTATTCTATAGAGAAACTATTAAATCTAATATAACATAATTAAGAATTTAACACCACTATTGAACTTACAAAAGAAGGCAGCCCATGAAAAATCACATACTGGGCAAAAAGGGCAATAATAAGAAATTCAACAAAAACAACCAAAAGGTAACACAGCATAAGATGCATAATTAAAACATGAAGATGGGAGTATCTATCTATAGGACCACTTTAAGCCATACATACTCCATAGCAGAGGTGCCCAACACGTCGATCGTGATCTACTGGTCGATCCTTACCGCTCAATATGTTCACAGGGAATTGTATGTTGTTTCCCAGCAATCACTTTACTGCGCTTTCTGTTTTGCTTACAACCTAATTTTTTGTTCTTTGGTTACTTATGCTCCTATGTTTTCCTGTGTTATCTCTCTGTCTCCATGCTGATCATTGGACATTACATAAGCAATAAACTTGAATTGTTACCCCTAATGACACTTTTATGATTCTTTCAAAAAGCTTTTGAAAGCCTAGGGGTGCCATTTATGGGAAGGAGGTGTCAGGAGTATATAAAGCATAAAGCACAAGGGCCAGAAATGTGAAATACATTAAATGTAGAAGTTGGGAGTACATATAACACGGAGCACATGAGTCAGAGCTATAATACAAAGAGTAGAGGAAATGAGTACAAAATGCCCAATACACAGGATAAAGGCATATGTAAGTCACAAAATACAGGGGTCACAATTATGTAAAACACAGATTGTAGGGGTCTGGAGTACACATCACACAAATGGATGGGGACAGAAGTATGTAAGTAGTTAATCCTTGTAAAATGTGATTTATGTTGAATTCTGTGAACCATCTTAAAAAAGTTCCTCATGCTTTGATGAGTAAAACATTTTTACAGCTGCTTACCAAGAATATACCACAGAGATAGAAATGGGCTCCTGTAGAAGTTATAGCAGAAAGATAGGAACACTCAGACAGGCGCACAGATAACAAATCTATGTTTTCTCTATGGCATTAATGCACATATCCTATTTTTTATGTATTTTGTTGCAATTAAATATATGTTTAATAGATTTAATTTTTTCATTCCTTGTTTACAAAAAAACTCCTACTCTATTTTCCATGTGTATTACATTTTTTCTTATGTAATATATTTCCTTGTTTAGTAAGGGTTTGCTTCTATTTCTAAAAATGTATTTACAAACAAATAAAAAATGGATCTTAAGGATCTTGCATTAATGTCTGGGCACTGGGAGCTGAATTAAAACTTTTGAATTGGGTTAAGCTTGAATATCTGAAGCTGCAAAAATCACCTCCTCCACATACAGAAAAAACCCTACACACATTTTAATGCAATTAAAAACACAATAGAGACACTGAGTTAAAATGCTTTACTTGAACTTGAGTCACCTGACCTCCCACAATATGGACACCTCCAGACAGTAACTCTATGCAGATTGAATTAATTTGTGTAAAATGTCAAAATAAAAGTCTTATTGAAATGCTTATATCAACTATGCGAATCAGAAAACAACAACGAAAGTTACAGAACAGCTCAGTTTAAAAATGCACCACATACTTGTACTCACATTTGTCTTGCACTGTATAAAAGGTATTTTAAATCCTCCATAGTTATTGAGCATAGCTTAAATACCCCCAAAAAAGTCATGATTTACACAATATACTACTACTTTAGAGATGTTTTTAAATAAAAATGTTGTTCCTGTAAAAAGTACTTCTCGTGTATAGGCAATAAGTTTGACCCCTTGAGATAACTTTACTGAAACAGACAAGCTTGTGGTTAGGTGGACCTCTGAGTTACAAATGAATATAGGTTTATATAGCTTTTTTGTTCCTATATTTATATATATTTCAGTGTATACTGGTACACTAAGGCTAAGTCTACAATGACTTTCATTTTAAATGCTTATAAATACCCATATCTTTTGTAATAGTTTTAGGCATTTATAAAGATGTTTTAAACCAAGATATGTGACAAAGAAGGGGTTTAAATGGGACAAATTACTTCCCAAGTGCCCCAAAACACCCCAATAAACATACAATGCCTTTCCCAAGGGCCATTACAAAATGATCTTTAATTACCCATATTTCCAAAGTTCCTGAGATCCATATCTTCTGACTGTCACCGCATTATTCCCCTACTTGAATCATTGTCTCACCTCCTCCCTTTCCTGTCCATACCTTGCTGACTGTCTAAGTTCTGCTGGTAATCCTGGCTTGCCAAGTGACATTGCTTGCCTGTCATATCCACTGGTTTGGAGCCCAGGAACATGCATGATATCAAATTATACTGAAAATTGCATCCTGACCTACAACTGTATTTTATATGAATCCTAAAGGCAGCTGTGGTCTCTAGACCAGAGGTCCCCAACCCCCGTTCTGTCTGACAAGTGGGCCACAGCTCTGGCCAGTGCACCCACCAGCAGGGTCAGGAGAAGGACCCCACTTGGGGTGGTGCACCGGCCAGAGCCGCAGACCACTTCTTCAGGAGACATCGCAGGCTCAGACCTGCGATGGGAGAGTGGGCGGGTTCTGGGATCATGACATCGCTCTGGGGGGAAGTTTCTTCCCCTTTAAGTGACACACATGCTCCCTGCACATGCACAGTCCGGAGTCTATGCATTTAGTGGCCCACAACTTGCAAAAGGTTGGGGACCACTGCTTTAGATGGTCTGGTCTGGTGATGGTTTAATGTTTGTACAATTGCTTTTATGACTCAGGTATCCTGGTACTCCGGGAATGCTGGACTCTAAAGCTACGTACACACTTCCAATTATTATCGTTGGTAAACGAACGACGAACGATCCTACACGATATCTGCGAACGATTGTAAAGCACCGATCCTGTACATACAGATAACG